>NC_069145.1:58810950-58821258 GCF_943734635.1 Anopheles cruzii
TATAAAGAAGTGGTGATTTGATGTCACAACAGACACTCTATTAAACCATAGTAAAGTGAACAAGAAAAGCAACAATTGACAATTAAAAAATAATTAAAAACATAAATCAGTAACTATAACACATGGGCTGAAAAGACCCGAGCCTAACAGCGTTATTGCATTCACCGCTTTTGCAGTTAGTACCTAATTTCATGATATTCTACTCATAAGTTTGTGAGTTATTATGCTAAGAGTGAGACAACTGCTGTTATTTTAAAAATAATGTATGGAAAACAATTTCGTGTTTTAATGTTACACTATTTGTTGATGGGAAAAAACACCGTTCAAGCGAAGCAAAGGCTTGAAAACTGTTCTAAGGACTGCGCTCCATCAGAAACAACGATAAAATGTTGGTTTGCTGACTTCAAACGTATTCGATATGTTCGTGTTCGTTTGATTTGGAGGAACGCAGTGGTCGTCCAAATGGAGCAGTAGCACTAGAAAACATTAAAAAATCCACAAAATCGTTTTGAAGGATCGGAAAATGAAGTTGCGTCAGTTAGCCGACATTGTAAATATATCAAAACAACGTGTTGGCTTCATATTGCATGAGCATTTCACTATGAGAAAGCTTTTTGCCGCGTTTGCTCATTGTTGAGCATAAACTAGAACGTGTTGATGATTCTGAGCCGTGTTTGGCCATATTTAAAGGTAACAAACTGGATTTTTTGCGACGATAAGTGACAATGGATGAAACATGGATCCATCAATTAATTCCGGAATCAAAACGAGCATCCTCTGAGTAGCGAGCAAATGGTGTCCTCATCCAAAGTGGCCGAAAGCGCTCGCGAATCGGCTGGAAAAGTTATGGCCTCGGTATACAGTGAATATTATATAGGGTTATTGGAGCATTTAAAGGCCGAAATTGGAAAGAAACAACCGCATATGGCAAACAAAAATAAGTTGTTTCATTAAGACTAAACGCACCGTGTTACAAACAAGTGAATCCAAACAATGGCAAAACTACAGGAATTGAACTTCGAATTGCTTCCAGATTCATTGTATTCGCCAGATTTAGCTCCCAGCGACCCACTGATTTTTCGCAGACTTCAAAAACATGGTCACCGGTAAGAAATTTCGCTCGAATGAAGAGATTACCGCTCAAACTGTGGCCTATTTTGAGGGAAAGGATAAATCCTTCTACAAAAGGAGTATAAAACTAGAGCTAATAAAACAAATTTTGAACAAAAAAAGCGTTTTCTTTCTTCGAAACGGGACTTTTCAGGGCATGTGTTAATTTTTCAAAGGCGTCTTTTCGAAATTTTAGGTATTAAAAATTGATGCACTAGACCGTGTATTGTGCAAAGTTTAGCAACAAGTGACGAAGTAGCTCTCCGCGCCCTTTCCAACGCTTTCCGCATGTTGAAAACAACGAAAAGCTCACTTTACTCTGCTCTAAACTCATATTTTATGCTCCAAAACCTAGTGCCGTTTTTGCGTTTAAAGCCTTTTAAGTGATCGATAAAACCAACCGATTTGTGGGCCTGTTTTGTGTCACATTATTTCGCCCGCTTTAAGCATAACTTATAAATTTTGGCAAAGCTTTGGGGACACAGAAACCCTGCTCCGGCCCCGCCTCGCCCGTAGCCAGTCACTTTGCGTTGTAATTAAAGGGCCCCGCGCCGATGGATGTTCATTTTCCACTCCACCGTTCTCTGTCACTCCGCGTTTGCAGTATTTGCATATCGCATCGATCGAACGCGGGAAAGCTTCAATGGATCGGCCGATGGTGGTGGTGGTGGCGGTGAATGGGCGGTGGTTGCGGCGGCGCCGGACGGGGACCCAAATGTTCCGATTCCGCCTTCGCTTTCGCGGTGTCGTTTGGTGTACGAACCACCGAAAAACTGCTTATCGTGCGCGCTCGACATGACCGATTCTTGATTTAGTCAGCAACGAACGGACCCACCACCAACCCCCACCACCCAAGTAGCACCAGAACTCAAACACCCACCACCGGAGAACATTGCAAGCGGAACGGAATGGCCCGCAAGCCACTTCATTCGGACGATCGCATCGGGTCCGATCGGGGAAGCGATCGGAATTAGTGAGCTGTGTGGAGTTGAGGAGGAGTGGATCGGTTTTTATTTGTGACCCAAACAACAGGGTGACTCTAAACTCGGTGAGGGTGTCCCCCACCCCCCAGTGTGGCAACGGTGGCCACGCCGGATCCGTTTACTGACAAATCGACACTTCCACAACAAAGCCCCAAAAAATCCATCAACACACGCGGCGCAGACCGCGGTGACCATTTGGGCGGGGGTGTGCCTCGTGAAGGGGTGTCGCGAGAGGTCGCACCACCACACACCACAACCAACCCCCGCTCGGGGTCGGAAGGTTTGTTTCATTAACGATGGATTTATGCACGCAACAGCACCGCGGAACGCAACCAGTGCTCGGCGGCCAACAAAAATGAAGACACGGTGGGAGTGGGGAGGGGGGTGGTGGTGGTGGTGCGGTGGCATAAACAATCTCCCTCGCGGGCGGGTGGCAGCATAGAAGCGATGCAAAAAAAATCGTGGCGGTCCGTCCGTGGTGCGTGCTTGCAAGTCCTTCGGTGCGCGGGTCCTTTCCGTGTTCCGGGGGCTCGCTCTGAGTGTGATGTAATCGTATATAATTCCTTGCCTCGGTTCACACACACACACACCAGGCGTCAGGACACGATCACATGTGTAGGCGCGTTTGGGGGGCCGACTTTGTGAATTAGCATACCGGGTGGGTGAAGGAGCGAAGGAGTCTCTCGGGCTCCATCGGGGAAATTGAATCCCCAGCTCCAGGGGTGAGACAAAAAAAGGAAACACAAAAAAGTGGGAGGCAAAGAACAGAACAAAGCCTTGTTGGCCGCCTCGGTCTGGGGTCTGGGCGCAGCCAGCCAGGATCGCCGATCCGCCGCAAATGATGTATGCGCATAAAATATATGTCACTCAGGCGCTTGAACACACACACGCGTTATCACACACACGGGGTCTGGGTTCTTGGTCACGGTGTGTGTGTGTGTGTGTGTGGGAGCGTTTTTTATGATCGTTGTCACGCCACGACAGTAATTTAATTTAAAAACGTTGCTTTTATGGATGAATTTGGTGTGGCAAAAGTTACGTGATGCTTCTTTCGGGATAAACTGCTGTGACCGTGTCCCCGCGACCCTCCCATCAGAGACCACCAGTTCCGGGGATGTGTGCTTGACCACGTGGGAGAGCCGCAGCAGCCGCGCCGCCCGATCGTTAACGTTAACATCTGGATCTGGAATTTGGCAGTGAAGTCTGCGCCACGCATCTGCCTCCCATTAGTGCTGCCTTAATCATCTTAAGCATCTTAATCCTATCCGGCCCGACCCGGCCACTGGCCACTGGTGACTGGTTATGTCACCCGCATGTTGACCACAACGTGCGCGACATGTGATCGGAACCCCTAGGGGGGTCGTTTCTCTTCGGGCGGGGCCAGCTTCCGGTTGGAAATAGTTTTATGGTGGCCCCCAGAAATGTATGTGACCAACAGTCCCAATGACCGCTCCGTCAGATCGTCGAACGTCGCGGAGATTAATGGCCAAGGTGGTGGTGGTCGACAGGATAGGACAACGGCGGACTGAGCCGGCTGCGGAATGTGATCTCCACCGTTGCGTGGTACAAACAAGATTTATGACAAAAACAAAAAAAATGGGTCTAATGTTGGATAGGAACTAAGAAAAAAAAAATTGACTCCAAAAAGGTCCATCCGTCGGCGAGTTCACCGAAAGGAGTTCGCGCGCCATCGATCTCATTATGCTGATGATGTTGCGCTAGTTTTTGATGTGCATTTCTCTGTCCATGTTCCGGCCGCGGGTGCCAGCCTCCCACCAAAACAAAATGAAAAAGAAAGGAAAGAAAACCGCCAGCGCCGCTCATATCCTCCGGAAACGATAACAATTTATCAATCCACTGGCGGCGACAACGGCGGCACTGAATGATGGCCATCACCGAGAGGGGACCGTGTGGTTGGGGGTGGGGAGAGTGGTCAGAAAATGGGGGTCTTCAACCACTGGAAAATGGGCCCAAAATCGCCATTTTCGTGCGCGTTTGGGTGCCGCCGCCGGCGGCCACTTTTAATGGCCATCAAGGGAGGGCACCTCACCGTCCCGCCGGGAGGTGACATTCGGACCGTCCCGTGAGACACCGGGCGTCCACCGGTGACGGAAGGCGTATGTTGTCGAGCTTTACGTTCCTTTTGTTTTTTTTTTCTTTTTCGTCGATCGCCAGGCGCTTTTGGGGAGAAGCTGCGCGTCCGGAGCCTCCTATCTCCGGAGATAAGCGAGCGCCCGACGGTGGCGGTGGCGACGGCGAAAGAGAGGACGCCCCGGGCGTAATCAGCGTCATTTCCTGTCTCTGCGGGCAACATTAAAGCCCCCGGCAGCATCAGCACCCCCGACGGCGGGGAGATCCGTAGAGGTAGGGCTCCGCCAACTCCGCGGCGCTAATGAAATCAAACGAAAAAACCATACACCTCACACGGTTCGCGACGACGGATGCTGCGACGACGATCCGACGGACCGCGCGACGCGACGGAAAACGAAACGAAACGGATCGGGATCTTCCCACGCTTCGGCATCGATGTGGGAGACTGGGCTCCTGGTCCCTCTGGATTGCTGCGAAAAAGATTCGTCCAACAACCGACTTCCGAATTCTGCGAGCTGGGCTTTCGCAGTTTGATCCGCTTAACAAACACTCCATAGGCCATAGGCATAAGGAACGCACGAAAGTAGGAAACCACGCCGTCAGCAGCTTTCTTGAGTTTGGACCACTAAAATCATCAAATGAAACATCGTGGATCGTAGTAACCATCTTGATTCCTCAAAAGATCCCGGAATGATCGTCGTGTAACATTCGGCTTTTCTAACATTTTACTTTAATTTCGATGCTCCACTATCTCTGATACTTCCACTAAACTTTGGCGTAATTTTATCTTCTTTATTTTATCAGTTATAAGAGTAATGTCAAGTTTCTCTGAGCGTGTTGGCGCTTTTGAGAATTGTGAGAATGGATTTGAATGAGCAACAACGAGTAAATTTGAACTATTTGCAAATCCTGGAAATGTTAGCAAAATTTTTCCTCAACGCTGCTTTGAAGAAAACACAAAAAAATAATAAAAAATAAAGTCAAATTGATCATTCTTGCCGCCAAAGTAAGACAAGGCCAACAAGGAGTACTTTTTGTAATTGTAACTGTAATTTTTGGGTGTTTTGAGACGCTATAGTGAATCAATCTGTCAAAAACGAAAGGATTTGTGGATGAAAAACTCGTGGATCTTGCACCACGATAAGGGACCACAAGGCCTTAACTATCCGCAAGTTTTTGACTAAAACCACACGAGTACCATCCAACAATCTTCGAACTCATCTGATTTTGTTCCCTGTGACTCTTAATCGAATAAAAAAAAATGTTGAAACGAACACGTTGGAACTCCGAGAGGAGGTCATGACAAAATCCAAGATGGCCTTAAATGGAAATACCGAACATAGAGTTGTTGAAAAATGTTCTGAGGATTTCTTCAACTAGTTTAGTGTTTGTTGGGCCGTAACCCCAAAGCGATAGTCCCAATTTACGATAAATTAGATTTTTTTTAATTCTCCGCTCCAAGCATCTTATATTCGAGACATTAGACTTCATGTACACAATTATTGACCATATTGAAGTGCTGTTCAATTTTCCCCACACATGAACACAGTACTATGCGTTGCCACGGCAACGATCGCCTCACTTTGCAGCGCAATCCTAGAGTCGTCCGCGCCGCCAACAGTTTCGCCGCACAGTTTTGTCACTTCCGACGATTCCGACCCCACACATTGACTCTTCTCCCCCCCTTCAGTCTTGGTGCTGGGCTGGGTTTCGGTAAAACGGCCTCAAATCTTGCGCACATCTCTAAGTCGAAGAAGCCACCCGGATATTCGCACACACTTACCATGCATAAGACGAATTTATATCTTCCGCTTCAAGGCTTGCTTGGCTTGGCGTCGTCCCCTCCCCCCGGCACACACCGGGTGCGGGTGCTGCGGTCGGCCACAGACTCCCTCGGCGCCCGGTCGCCAACCGAACCTCCCGCCTTCGTTTCGGCAGGTTTATTTGCTTCTTTCTTCTGGCGCGGCGCGTTCAGCAACAAAAAGGGTCTTCTCGGGACACTTTTTTTCCTTTCCTGATTTCCGTTCACTGCGTTGGTGGGCTCGTCGGGTTAAGACCCGCTTGGCGCTTCACTGAAATCTTACGGGACACACACAGTGACACACTCGCACTCACACGGATATAGAGACCCACAGGAGGACACATTCACTAGAGAGCACCAGCCAGAGGCACGACGTATGTTGGGGAACTTCTTCACAGAAAGAACGCACGGCGCAACTGATCCCGACCTTCTGCTACTCCTTTTGCGCTGCGCTTCTACAAGGCTTGCTGCGATCACGGTAAACACTTCACACAAAACACTAGAAGCACCTCCAGCAGATGGCGTCAGTCGAAAACAAACTTCGTCGCACAGTCTTCACATCCGCTCTCCCAAAGAACAGATCACCTACTAGATGGATGAGGACCACCGGAGAGCATTCAGCAACCGAGCACGGCGCCGTGTCCTGGGTGGGCTCTTTACAGCGCTGGCGCGCCAATTGTGTTTTTTTTTCGGACTGCTTTGTCAATGGCGCCGATTCAGACCGAATCACCGGCGTCGTCGTCGTGTGAGGGATAGGGCCACCCTTTCAACGGCGTTGGCGCCGAACAGGACCTGGCTGATTCACCGGCGACCGGCACGGAACTGCATCGAAGATCACGGTTATTTCTTGAGAAAGTTGCCGGCGGCAAACGCATAGCCGGCCGGTACGCTACCGGAAGTGGTGGTGCCGAGGACACGCGGGGTGGTGTACGTTATCACTGTACTATCTCTGCTGGTGGTGTGTACCGACTCGGACCACTAGACGCGGGGCACGTCACACACAGAGCGCGGTTTGGCGCGAAAAGCCCGGACTCCTTTGGATCACCACCCGGAAGTGGGTGGGTTTCTTGGGTGGGTGATCACGTTATAATACACTGCACATGCACCAGGACACACACACACAGTCACACCCGCACACGGAATTCAGGAGTGCAGGCGGCAGGACGAACGGACGGCGACATTCCCGGCATTTGGCGGCGGCGGCAACATAAAAACGGCTACGGACGGGTTTTTCTACGGGGCAACTCTACCGAAACGAAAAGCATAACCACCTCCGCCGGCTTCGTGTCGAACCTGACAACACGCGAAACGTAAAATGTGACGCGTGAAATTACGTGCGCCGCTCCTACACCGGCAAAAGTTGGAAAATCTCTAAACAAAATTTCTGGTTGGTTGTTTCCCTGAGAATTGTGAACCGCACTTTGGATCTCCGAACCTCACCATCTGCCGACACTGACGAACTGAACGGATTCGAATCCGCCGATCGGAAACCGACCCGAGGTATCTCAATTCGAGTCGTGAGATCTTGAGAGGGGCACTCAGCCGCAGCTGGCAGATCGAAAGTGAATCGCAGTCGTAGAATTTGACTGCGAAAAGGTAGAGTTTTACAGCATAGATTATTTTGAGCCTCTGTGTTACATGCCAATCTGATGGCGAAATATTTATGATATATTTTACAACGCTTGGAGACATGAGATAAATTTGACTCATGGAAAATCAATGGACAAAGCAATAGAAATCTCAAAAGTTAGTATGGGAAAAGGGCTAAGCACGCGCAATCAATGTCTGACATTGCAATGAAGTCGAAGCGAAAAGTGAGTCGAAGAGAAATGGGTAAATTTTCTGGTTGTTTTTAAATTGGGTTGGGGAAAAAGAAATCCATTATTTTTACGTGAATTTCAAAACTGTATTAAGATGGTCGGATGGTCCGATTTGCGTCAAATAGGCAACGTAATCTTTCTCTTAATTCATAATGGTTCATAATGTCTCTTTTATAGAATCGTTATTGGCGAAAAAACTCGAGCAATCCATTTGCGCAATCCTTTTTTGATCTCCGTTTTTCATCACTCAGGAAATTTTGTAATGCGCGAAAAAGGTGTTAATCGTTTATTGCAAGGTCCGGACTATACGGTGAATGCATTAAAACTTCCCAACAAAGTTCCCGGACCTTCTGGCGAATCACCAAAGACGTCTGTGACATTTCGTTGTACTAGTGGAACACAAAACCTCTTCCGTTGGCCGATTCTGGTCGTTTCTGCTTCGAACGATACAGTAATTGACCGTAGAGATCGGAATTTAGTGTTTAGCCACACGAAAGCAACTCATAATACACGATTTCTCTCAAGTCCCACAATAAATCCAGTAGAACCTTCCTAACCGTTAGTCCTGGTTAGGCCACCGTTTAAGCTGCTTCACCATGCTTAAACCATGATATTTTTCACACAGTATTGTCGTATGTATCCCATTTTACATCCCCAGTACCCATCCGTTTACGAAATGGTTCGATTTCGTTCCGTTTGGCAAAAACTTTGCAGAGCCATCATGTTTTTTGGTGTAAATAGTGTGGCGTCCAAATATCGAGCTTCTTCGTGAATCCAGCTTTGCGCAAATGGCTTAAAACGGATTGATGGTTAATCTTTGGCTCTTGGCCGATGCTCTGATTACTAAAATGCTGAACAACTTTGATTATTTATGTGATTTTATCGACGTTTTTGATAACGGGTCTGCCTGTACTTCTTTAACCTCAAAAATAACCGAATCGTTTCAACGAAACCAAAATTACACGTAGCTAGCTGTTAGACTATCGGGACCATACATATCATGCACAATTTTAGCAGCCTAGCTTGAATTTCCGCCTTTATCGGACAAACACTGTAAAATATACCGATTTTTCTTTCGCGATTTCGTGGGCGCAAAACCAGCATGTCAAACGTACGCAGCCAGATTATCGCCGAAAAGGGCTCTGACACTCACCGTGAGTGTGAGAGGCCTTTTGTTTTTGTTTTGTTTCTGCTTTGCGGTAATTTCTTGGCGTTCCGAATCGTGCCGAAGTTCGGTGAGATCCATTCGGCAGACGGCGCCGGCATTCGGCTTCGTGTCCGAAGGTCCTGTCCAAGTGTCCTGCCCGAAGCGCCAATGGCCTTTCGTGCCCCCGAGAGAAAAAATCAGAAAGAAAATCAGGAACCTCTTGGAAGCCGCCAGAAAATCTGGATCCGTTTTCGGTACGGTCGCGGACCGGTTTGTTCCCCTCCCCAACCCCCGCCGATCGTTTGCCGCGAGCGATCCGGAGCGGCCACCCCTTCTCCACCAGCGTGCGCCCGCCACCACCGGGCGGAAATTGCGCACTTTTCGTCGGCCTTCCGGGCGACAGGGAGCGTCCTTCCTTCGCATGTCAGGACATCTTCCTTTTGCGGGCGCCTGCGTTTTTTCCGGGACACTTCACCCTCCATCGGTGATCGCGGTGCGGCACACATCCCTCCTCGCATAATTTAAGGGACCTCCTCGGGAGACGACCGAGGTTGCCCTTAAGCTGTCTTGGTGGCTTGAGCCGTTTTTTATGTTGCCTTTCTTGCGCTTCTCTACTCGCGCAGCTGCCGCTTGCTCAGCCAACCGTGCCGCCGCGCGGCCCGCGCCCGGTGTGCTGTCTATCGTTGCCCGGAACGCACCCAAAGCTCCCGATCCGGTTCCGAATCCTGTGAGGAACAGGATTGGCGCGGATTTGTCTCGGTTTTTTTATTTTTTAGGTGAGTCGGAAAAGGGTTTTGGTCAACAGTTATTGTAAGGATTCCGAGCCTGCCGCCGTGCGTTGCTAAGGTGTTGGCTGTCGGACGGAACGGAAGGCGCCGGCACGGAAGATTCACCTCGTACGCCCTGGCTGGCCTTGAAGTGGGCTCTTTGGGGCGCTTTTGGGAAATGAATCAAATCACAGCGTCTTCTTGACGCTTTCCTCAACGGCGCAGCTGCCCGGCCGCTCTCGCAATCAATAACTTCTCACCCCTGAGACGCATTGTGACGTCGTCCTAACGCCGGCACCCTATTCCGTGCCGGAAGTCTGATTTGGCGAGGACATTCCTCTACACTCTCCGTGTTGTCCGGCGCGTTACCGTTTTCGCAACCCGCCGATTTTTCCCACGCACGCAATTTCCCACCCTCCGCATTCCTGCAGATGCGTCACGGGAGGTCCTCGTGAGGAAGGTGACGCTGCCGTAAGCAGTAACTGCATCCCGCGCGAAGCTCCTGGCAGGCAGCAGTCGCAACTGCACAAGGACAACGCCAACCCGTGACGGTCCCGAAAAAGGGGCCCCGCTAAATGAGACAGCTCCT
>NC_069145.1:58821458-58894823 GCF_943734635.1 Anopheles cruzii
CTGAGGTCACCTCAGAGGTCCTGCGTGTCGTTGGGCGTGAGTAGCGGGCGTGAAGACTCGGTAAGGTCGTGGACGCATTAGAGGTGAGACCGGAAGGCGCTCTGGCTGTCAACACTGCCCCCCCCCCCCACCCCCTCGCAGTGGAGGCGGAGACCACCTCCACCGGGGCCACAGCGTCACCGTTACCGTCACCGTGTGCTTTGCAATGGAAATTAGCATATGAAAATTTATGAGCCGATCGACTTGGTCCGCTTCGACGCCGATTGCTTCGTGCCACACAGAGGCAGGAAGTTTATCGGAGTTTGACGAGCTCGGACGCCTCAAATCAACCGCCAGCCGCACTGTCATCAGCCACGGAACGGAGCGGGCGATTTCAAAAAATCCTTGGATCGTGGCATTTTGGCAAAACAGTCAACCGGCACGTCTAGCCAAGAGTTGCGGACGTGTGTGAGCCCCAAAGGGCGGCCCTCAGGGGGTGTCCACTCGACCGGCGGCCGACGGGGTTGTTGCAAAAAAAAACCCCACACGAAACGCTCCCGACCCAACTCAGCAGGAGTCAGGTTTTTGAAAGTGAGCCGCGGCTATCTAAAACATCCGCGGAGGCCTAGGTTTCCAAGTCCGTCCCCATCTTCGTCCAGCAGGCACGCCGCAAGAAAGGAGCGAGGAGCAAAAAAGTAACCGGGCGACCAAGCGCGCCTTGGCCTACGTCTGACGTGTGTGTCCTTCAAAAACCGCACGCCACGCACGCACACAAACACGTGGACGGCGGCGGAGGGTTTTTCGAAAACTACAACAAAATCTCCCAAAAACAAGCAAACGGCAGGCAGGCCACCGGCAAAGGCCACCACCTCGCGATGGCGAGGATTTTCCATTTTCCATGTTTTTTCTGTGAAATGTAACTTTCGACACGTCACGTCACGGAATGGTTGGTCTAGTTCGTTGTTGTTGTTGTTGTTGTTGGTGCCGCTGTTCTTTTCGAGCCTTTTTGTAAGATAACCCAAAACCCGCGCGAGGTCTCAGGCCCAGGGCAGGGCACGCTGACGGCAGCAGAAAACGCGACGAGCATAAAGACGACGACGACGGCGGTGACGCCTCCCCCCGTTTTATGCGTTCTGTGGGCCAAGTTTTTGCAAAATCGGGAGGCCACGCCGTCGCCGTCGCCGCTCCAGGCTCGGTTGTCATCAGCATGTGGCGGCCGGGTGGGTGACAATTTCATTCATGCGCGACTCCGGGCCCACTCCCACTCAAGCCGCGCAGTTTGCAGTTTGCAGACAACAAATAAGCAACGAACGAGAAAAAAAAAACCGACGGCGGCGAACATAAAATTAAACCGCCTCGCCACGCATAATGCAACGCGTGCACCTTTCGATCGTCGGGAGGCGCCCGGAGGCCGTAGGATGCCGTAGGTCCGCCCGCGCGAATGTGGCCCGGCTGGTGGATATGGAGCATAATTCACATGGTGGCAGCCCCCTTTCGGGCGACATGGCGACACGGGCCATTGCATAAGTCTTGGAAACTTTAATTGTTTTGTGTTTATTTTTTCGCAAATGAAAGAGACATTTATGAACACGAAACACATTGAAACATCGCCAGCCATTTTCCTGCAAATGTTGATCTTTTGACTAAATGAGCATCAATTTAATTTTCCAAACAAAGATCGGAATTTCTAAGAGGATAAATCTAAGATCCAAGAATTCCTTTTCGATGATAGGAGCAGTAATTTTTGATAATATAAACAAATGCTATGGCTTGTCCGTAATTCATCCGTCCGCGATGCACCGGATTTATCGATTTCTATGCGTCCGTTTCTACCCTTACAGTTCATGAACTTGAATGCGAAGGTTTAAATTGGTCATAGTTCGACTCTGCCCATTCTGACAGTTGAACGAAGAAAATTCCTAAGGAAGTGCCAATAAACCGACGGTAACGGTGTTTGTTTGTGGCATTATTGAATTATTCAAGTATAATTGTGTTTCAATCAGCTGAAGCTCAAAATTGTTTGTGTTCGTCTATTTTTTGCGCAATTCTAATGGCAAACGATGAGTTAATTTGCTTTAGAATAACACTATACGAACGACTCCCTTCGTTGCTCACGTTATTGCGTTAAGTTTAATTATGTTTCACAGTAAAAGAAACATATTTAATGCCCTGCGGACTATAAATTGTCCAAATATGAAGTTGCCTAAAAAGAAAACCATGATTTTTGCACAAATTTAAACACTTTGTTTAAGATGCTCCGATTTGCTTCAAATATGCTCCGTTTTGTTGTATAATTTGTTGTCATTTTAAAGGCAGCTTCATAATGCCTGTCTTATAGAAATCTTCGTCCTTATTAGTGAAAAACCATAGCTTTTCTTGATCACAATTTTGTTTCACTAAGGAAATTTTGGATATTTTTTCGTGAAAAAGATTATAATCGTTTGCGCTTGGTGCTTGGTTGTATGATCAATCTCTTATTTGGCGCTACAACCGCTGTGCGGTCTTGGCCTGCACCAGAGACAATATGAATATCTCTGGTGCTATTCGTAACGGATCGTTTTACGGGCGGGGTTGTAAGCCCCGCGCCAAGCGATCAATACTTTACGAAATATCGATCACTAAAGCCATCTTCCGAGAAAATAATGGATTTCTTTTTAGTTAACCTTTTAATACTATACGAAAAACTGCCTTCATTGCTCGCGATTTTGCGTATTCAAAACGCGTGTATTAGTGTATAGTGTATTAACTATACACTCATTTCATCTTACTGTTAACTATATAATTGTGTCGAAAGCTTGTGTTAAAATTAAGTTAAGTTATTCCTTTTGCTGTTGCTAGCAAAACCCTGTTGAACATCCTCTGGTCAATATTGTGATCGTATTGGTCTTGAAGCCTGAATGATTACCTAAGTTGCAACCTTTCCGCTTTTTTCGTAGCCCAATTCCGTTGCTTTCCCAAGATTCATTGAGCGACACGACATGACGCGTGTTCTGGACTTGAAATCCCAAAATTGAATGAAATTCGAGCGATAGGGGCGTCGTGCAACTCGCCAGCCAGCCAACCAGCCGTGAATGGACGCGTGGAGGCCCCAAGAACGAGGCGCTTCGGTGGGTCGACGGTTTGCTGATAATTTCGCGAGTCGCGAAGTCGAAACATTGAAAGATTGATGACAGCCAAAACACCGGCGCCGCCGGCATCAATGGCGCTAGGAGTAACCGTGCGTTTGTTGCGTCTTTGGCTCGGGTGCTCCGTGGAGAGATGAATCGACGTACGTCATTGGTGCGAGAAGACGAGAGAGCGCAGGGGTTAAAGGGCGCGCCGATAAGCGGTCCCAAGTGAGGGTAGTCTTGCAGTATTGCGTCTATGCTTTGGCGTTATGCGCAAAACCCGGGTCCCCAAAAAAAAAAAAAAGCATCTTGACGCACGACGCGCTCTCTATCGCTACTTAGCCGAAAGCACCACCGAGCATTGTCTACACGGTTCCCCCAAATCCTCCGGCTCCCCCCAAAGAATCCTCCACGTCTAATCAGCGCCACATAATTGCTTCATCCACCGGCCGAGAAGGAGGACCGCTCGGTCCGAGCTGGTCCTCGAGCGTGTCAGCATAAGCAATTGCTTCAGCAATTAGCAACCTGTACGATTTGTGGCCACCACCGTTGGCGCCAGCCACTATCGATCGATCACACACACACACACACACCCATTATGTTGGCTGAGGTTCCTGGCGTAGTGGCGTAAAACAACCCCCCAAAAAAAGAGGGTGCGAAAGGGTGTTTGCAATGTAAATGACGACTTAAATACTGACCGGGACCCACCCACCCACCACCGACACACACACACACCTGCAGTTGATCGTGTCACTTGCTGCCGCGGGTTTCTTCCCCGGGAGCCGCCGTAGAACGGTGAGTCCAAGCCGACGGCTCCTCCTTCTTGAGCTGTGCTCCGGTAATGGTCGGTCCGGTCCACGGAGGGTGTTCTTTTTTTTTTGGTTGGTCCGTGGGGAGACTCATTGTTGTTGGCACTCTACCCAAACCTACCACCCGCTTCTGCTGCCCTCCCCAGCTGGTTCGCCCGGCGGGTGGCCCTGGTGTGGTTTTTGGCACGAATTATCAGAGACCGGGCAGAGACCGGTCTTTTGGCGCTCGCGCGTGTATTGCTCGTGTCCTCACGAAAACACGCCTACAGTTTCGCGCGCACGCTACCTTCACGGTTGGAAGCGCGTTCTTGATGAATCTTCCCCCCGCGAGGACCACACAGATCTCGAAGACGTTGATGATGATGATGATGATGATCGGAAAGAGAGACCCCCTACACTTTGTCTCATGCTGCGAAACAATGCTCCCAACCGATAACCGTGTCTTGGTGTGTGTGTCTGGTGCCATAGACATTCATCAGCCTCGATCGATCGCCAGCCAGCCCAGCCAACGGGTTAAAACAAATATTTAATTCACACCGAGTTCGATCTCGGTGTGCGATCTTCTTGGACGGTGAGTTGCGGGACCGAGACAGAAAGCGGATCAACCTGTTCCCGACGATCACCAACGGCTAGAGGAGTCGAATTCCTGTGGTGCGCCCGTAGTGGCCCTGGCTGGCTGTTGCCACCTGCCAAGCGGACGATTTTGTGGTCCAGTTCACATCACAACATGTCGCGCTGCCCCGATCCCACTCCGATCACCCTGACGGGGGGCTGGGTTTTGGTTCGACCTCCGCCGCCTGATTGGAGTTGGTCCCGGTTGGTTGGGCCGACTAGAAAACGGTCCTGTCATCCGGTCCCGACCGCGTCAGGTTTCGGCGTGGACCATAAATTAGCGCAAAACGCGCAGACTCTCGACCGTTGAAATTGGGCAGTCCGCCAGATGCTGGCTCTCTCGCGCTCGGCAGACCTAGAGCTAACCTTCGGGGTCCCGCTCCACCTGCTACCGCGGTCTGCGCGGTGGGGGTAACACTTCGTGTGTAACACTTTCGAACCCCTTCCGAGGATCGCGCTGGTGTGTAGATCACTTGGACTTTCGTCAGGAGCCAGCCCAAATCGACTCGTAGCCAAAAAATGGCCCGAACGGAATATTAAAATGATAAATTTGACAGATCGAGGTCTTCGGTGTGTTCGGGGTCCCAACCAGAGTCGAGAGCGTGCCCTAATGGCCGCAAATTGTCACGCGCAGCGCTTCAGAGAGGTACCTCTCAGCTAATGTGGCCACAACTCTGGGCTCCTCTGGGCAGGCGATCATTAGCAGATCGAGCGCCATAACCTAACCCAATTGCCTGGCGCTTTCCGTTTCGGTGAGATATCGCCAAAAAAGGGTGCCCGGAGGAAAGGACCAAACACAGGGGACAGTTGGCATGCCTGGTGAGCTAATAAGGTCCAGCGCTAATCTATCTGTGTCAGCTCAGACACAATGTATAGGGTCTAGAGATTTAGGTGGCGAGCCTAAGGTAGCAGCTACTGGTAGCAGCCCCCTGATGAGGGTGGATTCGACAATGATCCCTTTTCATTAGGTCCCCTCAGGTCCGAAGCGGGCTCATTAGCTGACCCGATGGGGAAAGGGGACAGGGGCGCGTGAGAGGGGAGGGTTCACATTCACCGCCTCCAACATATGCCGCGCGCAGCCATCTGGAACTCGGACAAAAGATCGATCGATCGGTGGCGGATTTTGGAAAAGTGCCGACCATAACCTCAAACTCCGGCGGGAGTGTTACGCTTGTGGTTAAGTGCTGTTGTTTGATTAATATTGATAATGATACGCTTCGCCACACAGGTGTGTCTGTGTGTGTGTTGTTGACGCATTACGAGCGTAGCAGAGATTTGGACCCAGCGATCGAGTTGGAAGCGATCAGCAGCAGGTTGCTTAAGTTGCTGCTGCTGCTGCTGGCGACGTTAGCAGTCATTAACTGGCCGGCTTTTTCAAAGCACCCCCTCCGAGATGAACGGGGCCAGATGTCGGAGACCAGATGATGATCTAGCTCTCGCCACATACGCCTCGACCTTCGGGGGGATTCGGTTCGCTCTCGCTGACCACTGTCCTTTCGGGGGTCCAATTCCTAGATTGGACTGCAGTGATTAGTGAGTGAGGCAACGGTTTCGGTTTCTCGCCCCCTGACTCCAAAGGTTCATGGCACGACACGGGTCCCTAATTAGATTAGTCATCGAGAGCCTCCAGGGTCACTGTTGCAATCTGGTGACGTAGAATGGTTCTCGGCTCCCAGATCGGCGCTGCCCAGAAACACATTACCAACATCCGAAACCGGTGGGGGGGATGTTGCGCATCAGCCCCCGGGGAGCCACCCCGATAAACAGTCCATCCCCAGCATCAGGCCGCCCGCGGCGCACCAGCAAAAGCAACAGATTGTGAACAGATAAGGTTGCGCCGTAGCCTGTAAGATTTGTTGTAGGCCCCCGAAAAAGAGCCAGAAGCACACTGGCCAAGCTGGTGGAGGCCTCTGAGCCTTGCCTTTATTTATGTTGTCCATCTTGCGCACCGAAGCCTTGGAAGAAAAAATGGAACATAACCTGACCGACGGCGCCGGGCGCGCTCCGGCGGGGCTCCCAAAATTGGAGTAGTTCCCATGGCGGCCCGTGTTTTTCGGTTCTTCATTCCGGTCTTCTGGTCCGTTGCGGGAGGACCATCCGGATGAAGCAGTTCGGGCTTGTGGTCGTAGCTTACCCGAAACGATAATATATGTGAAGCCACGGCTAGCGACGGCTCCTGGCCGCGCCGAGCCGCGTTGTCTGAGCTGATCGAGATATGGGGATCCGATGACCGCACGCCACCCGCTGTTCTCGAGTCTCCTTCTCGGTGCGCCCCCGAGGTCCGAGTTAAAATTTAATTTCTTGATTATTTGCTCCCGACTTCTTCACGGGGACATTCTACACGGGACGGCGGGAAGGAGTTTCCTGGCTGCGGGTGGCTCCGAACCCCTAAAATGGAAAGAGAGCGTCCCCGGATTGATTATCTGATCTGACGTGTGTCCCAAGTTACCCAAGAGGCGGACATTTAAATGTGGGGCCCCCATTCGGAATCTGATTTTTATGTCATTTCCGTTCGATAGTGGCCCGCCGACGGAAAAGCGATTTCTAGATTGCTGGAGCCATCGTGAGATCGTGGATCGCTTTTATGGCGCCTCCCGGCTCGTCAGCGCTGAATTGGGCTCTGATGTCTTAATCCAATTGATTTTGACGAAAGAGAGTGTCTGTCGAAAGCGCTGCTCCGGAATGCCGGATCTTTATGGGGACCCAAAGGGACGTGTCAATTATGGTGTGTGTCCGATCGACGATTAGCGAAAGAAAGTGACAGTTGAGAGGAGTTGCGTTGGGGCCACTGTGCGCCTGGGAACTGTGGCCGAAGTAACCCGAGTTGGGCAACATACACTCCGGGTTTGCAAAATCCGACTCCGAAGACCCACAACGGAGCGCCCGATCGCTGGGAAAGATCGCGGCTCGGGAGTCGTAAAGTCGTGAAGAAATCCGTGGACCGCGGGCGCGGACCAATTTAATTGTTGTGGCTCGCACCGAGCTTTCTTCCCGGTAGACCCTTCCCGAAAGGCTTCACTTAAACTTTATCGTTAAACAATTAAAAAACAAAAACCCGAGTGAGCCACGCGGGGACATGCGTGTGTGAGGCAATCCTTGGTCCCCGATTTCTTTTCTCTTCATCGCCGACGACTGCGCCATTCCCATCACACCGCCGTCAGCACCGTCATCATCAGCCGCAGCAGCATGTGTCAGTGTCATGCGAGGCCGAAAAGGAATTGGAACGAATCATGAAACAAAACGGAGGAGGCCCTAGGCTTGGCTTGGCTTGGCGCTGACAAAGCGAGCGAGAACCGTCCGCAAAGTGCGTCTCCGCGGCTCCGATAATGTCTTCCAGCGACACTTCTTCCCGACACATCGCCGCCGCCGACGCTTTGATTCCCACGTCGTCGTCGGAATGCAATCCTGCCCAACGTCAGAGAGGGTGAAAGAGAGATACAGAGAGAGCGAGAGAGGCTGCGTGGCCGTGGACTAATTTTACACGATCCTTATCCACACACACACACACACACACTGACATGCACGGACATCGTGTCCGTGAGGCGTCCGGCAAAGAAGAAGCAAACGCGGATCGCCTTGCGCCCCGAAGTCGACGACGAAAAGCCATCCATCAGCTCGCCTCGGATCAGGACCTGCGACCCGCGAAAGTCATCCTCCCCCCCCGCGGCAGGCGGGCGGGGTCTTAAGATTTTCGGTGCCTTAAAAGTGTGCTTTCGAAAATTTACAAAATAAAAATCTCACCCTTTTCGGCGTCGGCGTCGGAGTCGGCGAGATGTGCGGATTGCGATATGATGGGCCTCTTGGTTCGCCTCGACTCACCTCGGCGCGAAAAGAAGTATTGATGGGTCGGTCGCGACATGGAGCAGGGTGGACGGGCCCCGTGGAGGGGGTACGCGATCTTTCTCACCTTGCTTTGTTTTGCGGCGACCACTTTTGACAAGGGACCTGAAAGTCAGTCAGTGTTGGGTGCTCCAGGTGCTGCGGCTTGTAGGTGGGTTATGCTGCGAGGTGAGTGGGGAGCGGGTGATAGTGGTGGGAGAGGCGTGAAGCGACAAGTGCAGCATAACTGCGAGGTGCGCGGACGTCGATTGTTTCGTCCGCGGTTTTAAGACCAATTTTGGGACCAAGCTTTTGGGACCTCGGCCAATCTTTCCTCCGAGGCGCTGTGAGGGGGTGATCGAGTGATGATCGTCGTTTCCCCCTTCCGCCCCTCACTCCAGTGTCCATTATCGAGTTCTCGCGCTGCTGGAGGAGGACGTCCGTCGATGAGCATCACCCGCAACAGGCGGTTTAATGCTCCTGACAGTAACCTGTGTACGCTGGCCGCCCCTGGGGCATCCCGCTTTTCGGGAATCCTCCAGTCGGAAAGGTTCATCAACAAACACACTCGCGCACCCAGAAGCCAACGTGGCAACGGATTGCCCAAGGAGAGTCTGGGACTGGCCGAGGCCGAAAAAGGCACTCCGTTTGAAGTCTCCTCTTCTCGCGGTGCGTCTACGAAGGCCAAGTGTCCGGCCGAAGGAGCTGCTGAATTGAGGAGGCCATTAAAACCGGACGCGCAAGTACGGTACCGGACCCCGGCATAAAACTGCCGTCCACTTTCCTCCGTGGAGCCAGCATTTCAAGTCGCGGACCAGCCCGGGTCTTGTAGTTCAAACTATTTCTTGTTTCGGGCGACCTGGCCGGGCATCAGGTCGTAACTTTTATGCATCCCATCGGGGACGGACGGGTGGGTCAGGCCGGAAGCGAGGTCCGTGTTTTTGGGATGAATCGTAAACCCTTTACGAACGGACCATTTCGGAGACGCTGCAGGCGACATCCGTTCCTGCCGAAAGGAGTCCAAACCGACCGTTTTATGGCCATCCCCGACCGGCCCGGCCGGGAGATTCCGGCGAAAACGCGGGCCGAACATTACTTGGGGTTCTTCCAACGATTTTCGTTTATATTCTCGACTCTCTATCCGATCATTTAAGGCTAACTCTGTCCGTTGTCCTTCTCATTCCAGGTACGTACCGGTCGCTGCTAGAGGTGTCTGGGTTCCGTATCTTCAGGCACCGTTTTGGAGAACTCGGTAAGCGGGTCATCAGTCTCTGGGTTAGCTTGTCAGGCGGCCCTCTGTCATTCCTGAATGACTAATTCAATCATATCCGGGCTCCAGGCGGCGCGGGTATCGGCTGGCTAGCTGCCTATAAAGGAACTATCATCATCATCCAACGCTCTGCGCCACCATCATCGGCCTTATCGGTTAATTGATATTAATACACGGCTCGGAACCTCAGCTCGGCGGAAATCTCAGCCCGCAGCGCTGAGCCCGGGTGGAGCGAGACTCCAGCGACTCCCGCGACTCGAAACTTCAAACGTCAATTGACTTGTATTCCGTACCGCACCCCATAGAGTCGGGTCGCAGGAAGTGGCAGGCCCTCGCCACACGAATCAGGCACTCTCAGAACAGCGCGTAACAATCACGGGCGACGGCGCGACCGCGACGACGACGACGCATCAATTGAGAGTTCTCCATTGCTATCAATTAACCTCTTCCTTCGCCGCGGGTGACGCCTTCTTCGGCCGGCCAGCCAGGCAGGGTGCGACACGTGCAGGATGTTTTTGGGGGAGCAGGCGGGGGAGAAGACGATGGCTGGCTGGTGGTGGTGTGTATTACTCCCCCATCTCGCGTCAATTCGCTCCACGGCCAATTTCCGAGTCCGAAGAGCTCCCCAGCGTATTAACCAACCACCAGCATCACCGAGGGCCCCGGCTACTGTGAGGCTGGAAGAATGCTGGACGGGTTCCACGGCTCTCCACTCCGTCCACGTTGTTTATGTACAACTTCCTTCGTCATGATTTGAAAATAAGCATAAACCTTACGACCGGGGCCCGTCCGGCGTAAACGATCATAATGTAATGGGTGCGCCCATATGGAGAGTAGCGCCCCCTCGGAGGGGGTGTATGGGGACCGGGTAGTTCGCACACCCTCGCACACACCACAGACCACACAGTCCAGCGACAGATCTTCTGGAACCACTGAGATCTGAGACTGGCGGTGTGAATCAGATCTTCTGGTCGCCCCGGGGCAATTCCACACGCATGATGGAGCATGGAGAGGATGGGTCGCTCTTCGAGGGGGGCGCTATGGTCCGTCGCCGACGCTACCGGACATGAACCTGCACCACTCAATTAGTTCGTTATAAAATTTGACTTTAATGTGTTGATTTGTAGCTGCCTCTGGACCGCGGAGACCGGGCGAGACCGCGCAGTAGACGCAAGTCTTTGAGTCGTGCGGTCCAGTGCCGGGATGTGTGTGTGTGTGTGTCCTCTACACCAACAAAGAGCTTGGGAGCAGAACTCTAGAACACACTCCACCCACCACGGCAGCACGATCGCTGAGGTATTCCCCGAGCCGTGAAGGTCCAACGTGCGAAGACCGGACGGTGGAGGTATGTGATCGTTTCGCCGACAGACTTCGCCATAGGCCCCACCACCACCCTGCACCCTGCTCCATACCCCTCGTGGCTTGTAATGCGATCGTGGCGCAAAACCCAAGTTCCCACGTCCGCGCAGAGACCGCGCACGATAAATATTTATACACTCCACCGGGCAAACAGGAGGCGCACCACTACTTGGCCGAACCGATTTCGGAACCCATCGGACACCGGCGGACCACGGTGGAGTTTTCGGGCTGTGGCAAGTGGCCCGGGGGGGGTGCTGCGAAATGCCGAATCCGAATCCTCTGCCGGCGAAGAATTTGAAGGAGAAAACAAAACGTTCTGTGCGCGTTCGTTTTCTGCGCGACAGGAGTGGCTCTTCTGGCGTCTTCTTGCGTCTAGGCGGACTCAGGAGAGTCCCACACACCCTCCCGCGGAGGAGTCTTGCCACTGGAGTTTGGAGAGTTTTTCTCACCCGCACCACAGCGGATTCCTCTTCGAGGAATTCCCGCACCGGGGAACCGGCTTCGTAGGAAAACAACGAATTCCTGCGGGGGAGTTGGGGCCCCCGTGTGTGTGTGTGGAGTAGGGTCTCGGCTGAGGCGAGCATCGAAACATACTTCGCGGAAACCGAAAACACAACGTCCGCCAGATTCCGCAGGTACGGCCCGAAAAGAGCCCGCGATCCCCGAAGCGGGCCGTCGTCAGCTCTCGAGGGCTCCTCTGTTAAATCTCGACACCCGGACCCGGAGTCGGACTCGACCAGCACCCCGTCCTCTAGCGCACCGTCACCGCGCGGACCCTTTGTGTCGTTCCCAAACGACCGACCGACCGATTGTCGAGATTTGCTTCCACCGGCGCCCAACTACTTAAACCCCCGGGTCTTGACCGTCCAGGCGGCCGGTGGAAGCCCACTTCACCAGCATTCTCCTCAGCTTCCCGAGTCGCTTCTGTGTCTGGACCACCCCCCGTTTCACCCCCGGGAACCGTCGGGACCAAAGCTGCTCTCGGTGAAGGTGGATTCTTCTTCTTCTGAGTCGCGGTGTCGGGCGATACCACCCGCATCAGAAGCCCTACGGAGCCAGGGGGTGGGACGGGAGAAGTCTCATATTACCTCCTGGGTTTGGATTCCGCCGCGTCCCGTGCCTGCCTCGGAAGGTTCCGAAGTCCCCGGGCGAAGAGGAATTTTATACACTTGAACATCTCATAACAACTTCAACACAACACAACAACAACCGTGTCTTCGTCGTCAGCATCAGCGGGGCGCCCGCCTCCCCCGTAACCCAGCCAGCATACGACAGCCATCTCTCTCTCTCCCTGGACTCTCTGATCCCTCTCGATCGCGCTCACCGCGCGACATCCCTCCTCAACACCGAAAACGGTTCATTTGAAACGAATTCAAATGAATATTAATTCTGATTTCTTCCCAAATTGGAGGAGGATTTCATTAGGTCCGATTCTTCCCGCGTTTCGAGGACCGCCGCCGCCGGTGCGGTTTGTTCCTCCATTTCCTTTCCTTCGTGCCGCGAGATTTCTTGGTCTTTGGTCTTGGGTTTTGTTTTTTCGTTCTTGCTCCTCACGCGCGTTTAAGAACGCGCGGACTGCGCAGCGTGGGACTCGTTACGCGAGTCTCCGGTGCTCTATATACCTCCGACCTCAGGGTCTTTCAGGGCGGAAGCGGGCGCTAGCGATCCGGGGTTCGAGGGTTCAGGAGGTCTAAGGGTTGTTTTAGGCGGCAATTCGGTTCTCACAATTGCAGATCCTGCCAATCTTACGTTCTACCTGCTACTCTTGAGGGTCGAGACTTTGCTCTCTGTTCCTTCCGAACTTTGCATAGTTCTCTCACAATCAAATCATATTCAATTGCCACCAGCCAAGCAAAAAGGCGCTCGGGGAAGCTAAAGTTCAGCGGACATGCAAATGAGGCCATCATTTACGCTCTATGATAGGCTAAGCTGTCTGTTTTCCTGTTATCGGCAGTCCACCCGTTGGCCTATGCTGGCCCCGGGGGTTTATACGATAACATACGATAACGTCCGATGCTTACCCGCTGGACGGGCGACGGGGATGATCATCCTGCTGGACACCGCTTCCCAGGTAGCCAGGTCCGGCATCGAGTGGCTGCCGGTTGGTGACTTGTTGTGTAATTTATGTAAATGATATCTTTGATCCTCGCGACCCGTGTCGTCGTCGGACCGTCCTCCGTCGGCGTGACCACAGCACAACGGACCCTGGCGGGTAGATCCTACACCACGTCTCGGCCGGATATCGCCGGTCCGCATCATCGACATGCTTGTGGCCTCCTCCCGTCCGGGACTCCGGAGGCCACGGCGTGCGGTTCAGGTGCTGATTGGGCAATTAATTGGAACAATGTGAGAGGGGCACTCGCCGCTCGGGTCCACCGAGAGTTCGCTAATCCTTGGCTTGGCTCTTCTGTGGGCCTCTTCTTTATCGCACAGCGCCCATCGCGGGTTAGACACTAATTAAGGTATCACCGAGAGCGCACTTGACACTTATTGGCAGGCCCTTCTTGTATTTAACGCTCTCGAAGCGTGGAATCCGGATCGTATCCCGTGGTCTTTCATTGTATCACAGGGTTCTCTTTGATGCTAATGGAAATTGTACTTTAAAATCTTCGATCAGATTACTCTCAGGATACGCTAACGGAATTCTTGATAAACTCTCAATTTGGGCCTTCAAAACACTCAACTAATATCCATATTATTAAGCCCATAAAGAATCCTTCGGCGGCGTTCAATAGGCGTAACATTGGTCGCCTCGGACCCATCATTATGCTTTTGAAGACCAATTTTTCGTCTACGCGCAAACAACCAATAAGTGTCAGAGTTAGTGTCTGGCGTGCCACACTTCGTTTCCTTGATGATTCCGATCGGCCTTTCTGCCTGCTACTTAATTGAACCGTCCGCAAGTACTATCGACCGGTTACAGGGACGCAAAAAAAGTCCTATTACCTTAGTTGCGCGGGAGCTATTAAGTCCGCGGCACGGAAGTACTCAACGTGCCAAAAGTGGCCGACGCCACCAAATGCCAGGGAGGAAAAAAAGAGAACAAATCTAACGAGTAATGTGCGCGCCCAATCCGGTGTGGAACCTTGGCGAAGACGTCGCCCGCCGTTATAGCATCCAGCAATCCGTCTTGAATTCACGACGGTTTTTTCTGGGGGGCGAAAAGCAGCCACTGGACCTAAGGCTTCACCGCGCGAAGCAAAAAACCCGACTTGGATCGAAGCCCCATCATCATCGTTTATTTTATGAGCCAATCGAAGAAGGAGGTTCCGCAAGCGACGGACGGAACGACGGCACCCGAAACAAGATGACAGCACGCGATATTGGAAATGGTTCCAAAATTACTTCCCGGCGTGGCATTACTCATGGTGCCGTATCTTGGTGGGGTCTTGGTGGGGTTTTCCCACCGCCGGCCGGAGAAACAATTAAAAATTCGACCACGGCGAGCACCGGTTTTGCGGACGCGACCACCTGCGCCTAATGGTGGGGCCGTCGGCACGGAAAACTAAATCAATTCGGACCGGAAATCACCACCACCCGAGTGTGTGTGTGTGGATTGATCAACTGCGATCGGTGGCTGCGATCTTGTAGGTGGATTCGGTGGCTAATTTTCGGACTAATTCTTCCGCCACACTGACGCACGCGCGAGCCTCGGGGGGGCCTCTCGAGTCAAGGCTCGAGGTGGGTAAATTAATGATTTGATTTTGGTCCCCTCGCGGTAGTAGGAGGCCACGGACTGATGCTTCCGCCGGTGCCAAGGTCAAGGTGCTCAAGCACCCCCGATGGTTGGATTCGACATTCGACGACGACGACGCAACATTGTAGGGTCTTTGTGGATCCATCATTTTGGAGGGTGGCCGATCCAAATGCCGATGCCGAAAAAATGTGTGTGTGCGTAAATAAATGGCAAATCCTGCTCGCGATTGATTGATGATCACGCCGCGTGAGGTCGTGAATTTTTCCAAGGGGGTGGACGGTGGTGGCCATTGTTACGCGAAAGTAATTACAGTTCAATCAAATGAGCTCGCCGAAAGAGGAAGCCGAACCACCTGATCGATCCTCCGAAACGATCGAGAACTCGAGGAATCGATTTTTCATAAAACCAAGCGGAGATCGCGAAAGTGCATCAGCCCCTTCCAGTGACCGGCGCTGCATTATCTCGTTGGCCCCTCACCCCTTCTTCACCCCTTCTTCACCCTTGTCGATTGTTTTGAAATGATCGTTAAGAAGTCGGAGAGAGCCGCTGCTAAATGAAGCTACCAAGGCAAGCCGCAATGGTCTGGCTTTTGGTAGGAGCCGGCGTCTCGCGGCCGTTGCGGGGAATAAAACAAGCCACAAGGGGACGAAAACATATCACTACGGTTCCCTGGTATCCTCTGCTGCTGCTGCTGCTGCTGCTGCTGATAGTCGTAATGAGGCTCCAGAACACAGGGTGGCTCATACGGAGCCGAACACACTCAATTAATTAGGAGCGCCGGGCGAAAAGAACCGGACGCCGCCGCCAAACGTCGTTCAGAATGGGGGGACCCCAAAGTACAAGGAATCCACGTCCCGAAAGCGACCCAAAAGCACACACACACACAGCACGGGTTCGCGAAATGGGAACATTTTTGGGCGTTTGGCAACGAAATGAAGCAGACCGAGGCCACCGTTTTTTTTTTTTTTTTTTTGGGGGCGGTAGAAAAGGAAATGAGAACTGCCGGGCCACATCAAGGCGAACGCCAGCCAGCTCCACCACCACCCATTTCTCCCAGGTTCACCACAGGGCGGCGGCGGCGGCGGGCGAATATATAAAATTAATTGTTTTCGGTTTAATTATTTTGGGATCGCGGGCGCGCGGGCGCGAAACGTTGTCGCAACCTGCGGCGTGTGGTTTGCGCGAAAAATGTGCCGACGGTCGGCCAGCGAAGGAGGAGGCGAACAAAAACTACGCCAAAGTAAGAAAGAAAAAAAAGAGGGCAACATAAGACGGTCGACGGTCGGGGACGCCGACAAACGGCGCGCATCGTTTTGCCGATCAGAATGTGCCGAGACGATGGAGAGACGATGGAGCGCCCTAATCGGTGGCCCGGGTGGAATCGGACCGTGTGTGTTGGGGGGACCCCCGGGCAGGGAATGCAAGCCGATCGCGGCCGTTAAAGCCGGCCAGCGGCGACATATGTTTGCGCGGGATGCTGCGAAGCAATCGTCAAAACCGCCCAACAACGACGACGATGGTGGGGTCAAAAACCGATAATCATTGATAAGAGTCATCATCGGGCGGTGGAGGAGGATGGCGACACTTTTAACGGGCGTCGTCGGGGAGGGCCTTATTGAAATTACGTTTCATTTGAAAGCACCCAAATGTGTCGAAACATAAAAGCCACATTATCGACCCCATCGCTCTCTTGCTCTCTCTTCTCACGACTCCGGTTGAGGGAGTTGTTTTGCCGTTCGCTAACCTCCCCCCCCAAAAGTATCCTTTTCCGAGGTCGGAGTTGACAGCCGACGAAGAACTCGGCCAAGAAGTGGACCCCTGAATTGGCCACAAATCAAAACGGCAGATAAAATCGAAATGTTTAATGAAGCGAACCGAGCGCGGGTCCGTGTGTGAGTAAAAAAGGTTGACGGTTGCAGGTGATCGCGGGATCTCCGGGATCTACCCCGACCAAGGATGACAGCACCGAGGTACCGACGGTGGTGTGTCCCACGCCGGCTTTTTTTCTGGCGCAGGAACCTGATTTCCAAAGAGTAATTGGCGCAGATATATGTATGTTCCCCGGCCGAGGCTCTGGGGCGGCTTTACTTTGCCGGTCAGGTCGGTCATAACCTCCAACTTGAAGAGAGAAAAAAAAAGAAATTCTCATTGGCCCATGTAGTCGGTTGATGGAGGATTAAGTGAAATGGTAAGCAGTGCAGTGAAGGACTTGGGCGAGGAGTGCCATAATGGCGAGTGAGAGAGAGAGAACGAGAGAACTCAGCCAACGAAGTGTCGGAGAGTGTCTTAAGATTTGCAACAACTCCACCAAAAGTCGGACCGAAAATAAACGAGGACCGGGTGAGGACTGCCACTTGATCCGCGGAAACTCCTCGCGGCTCTTTGAACTTTGGCGTCGGCGAGCGAGGAAGAGATAGAAGGACACAGAGGGAGAGGCAGAGGGTCAGTAATCAGAAAAAAATGAAGTGCAGCTCATCGGCCAAAACCCAACCCGACCAAGAGCCTCGGGGATCCTGAGCGGGCCCGGCCCGTGCGGCTAATCCTTCAGATCGGATCGGGTGCGATAGGCCCCGTGGCTTACCGTAAGCGACCAACAATCGGGGATGCCAAAAAGCACCGTTTTGTGGCCCAAAACTTTCAAATCAATTTTCGCTTACCCAACGAGCGCCGTTTCGAGCGCCGGCGTTTATCGGCGGTTAATCGCGTAACTATTCGGCCGGTGATGCCATCTACCCGCGCCTGGTGGAGGGGCTCCTTCAAGTTTACGTCTTTCGGGTCCGCATCCATTAATCAAGGGGGGAGGCCACAATCTGCATTTCTCTGCACGGGTTGAGGCTGCTGTTTGGTCGATTTCGTCTTACGCCCTATCAGACTGTTGATGCCGAAATGATTATCTAAATGAAACATAAAAATTCTAAAAACTCCAAGAAAAACAGAGAAAAAGGCCAGATTGAGGACAAAACGCAAAAACTGGGAATCAAAACGGTTCGAAGACCGTCGCAAAACACTTTCGTCGCGCTTTGATCGATCGGTGCCGCTCTCGCCCCGCGATCGCTCGCCGATCTGCGAATGTTAATTGGTTTCGAATTTCTTATCTCACTCACACACACACGAAGATAACATCTTGATGCACTTTGCCGACTGCATCTGAGTGCCGCCGCTGCACATCTTCAGGTGGATCGTTTCGTATTCGACTGCCGCGTGAGCTCGATGCTTCGAAAGCCACGAACCCGCCTCGCGGCTTTGATCGATTTGATGTGTCCCCAAACTAATTGGTGCATCTTGTCCCGGGCCCGGGCATGCGCAAGGGGGGCTGGTTCACACGGGCTCCGAAAGTAGCAATTATTTCGAGCGGCGAGAAAACAGGGCGACTACCACCAAACTACACTCTCGGGTCCCGGGCTAAGGATACCCGAAATTAACGGGTGGTCGAAAGGACCGGGAAACGGGGCAGAGAAACGGGTCGCACGGATTGGCGAAACGCACCGCAGGCGAAGGGGAAGTAAAAAGCCACCAGAAGAATCATTGTAAATCATTGGCACCGCGGGAGCTTTCAGGTTTTATGCGCTGCGCTTAATTATCGGTCGACTGCTCGGCCGTCCGGCACCGGGATCTTTATGGGAGCTTCGGTCGGTGGAGGGACCTCGGGATGCAAGTGCAACACCGATAATGCCGAGCCCGAGAGCCTCCCGAGAGCCAGCCAATTCCGTTGACGTTTCGGATTCAAATTAATTAAGCAACAATATCTTCGGAAGCCTCTTTCGATGCTGCGCTGCCTGCGCTGTGGGATGGATGTCATTTAGCGTTCGCTTAATGCTGCGCCCGGACTCTCGTCCTCTCGGTTTCACCTTCTGCCGCGCCCCCGCCCGGTGCCGGGCGCGTGAGAACTCCCGGGGGCCGGCCGCGTTCGCCGTGGCGCGAGTTCCAAATTCAAATTGACAGGAAATTTGGGCCTGCTGCCCGGCCCCCGGGGGCCAGTTTGTGCCCTCCTGCGGTGGCGGAAACGCGACTTCCCGCGTTTCCTGTGGGTACGTGAGCCTCCCTCGCGCCATCTGTTTCTATTTTTCTCCGTTCCGTTTTTTTTGTGGTTGTTTTTAGAAAAGATATGCTACGAGGGTCAAGCGCAAAGTTTCCGAGCTAACCATACAAAAAACATATGATGATATGATGATGAACACAAGATGATTTATTTTTTATTTTTCAATATAGTCCCCTCGAAACTCTATAAAGTTCTCCCAGCGAAGCTCGCATATCTGTAACTCATCCAAATAGTATTCGGCGTATTTTTGTTCGACATATTTTTTTACGAACGCAATAATAATTATTATTGACTCTTGATTTGATGAGAATCTCCTCGTAACGTCCTCGGTACGAAGTTTTCCGATGAGAGCACAAAAAGAAGTCGCTTGGGCCTAGATCCAGAAGGGTGATGGCAGATGGTCAAACAGTTCAAACCGTAATTCATGGATTTTCGCAATGGCAACCGATCTGGTAATACAGGATGTCCAAACTGACGTTCTTTTTTTCATTTGGCTATAAACAAAAAACGGCTTCATATTTTTCGATGCTTGACCATTAATTTGAAAGGTTGATTCTATTTTTTTTATGTAAAACAATTTTGGTAAAATATTCACCACGATTGGCTTGGCAGTAGCTCATTCGGTCGACCTATTTTTGAGTACATTTTCGATTGTATCTGGTCTTATTTCGGCAACTTGAATTTGGATCTTGAGGTCGTCAATAGTTGCTTTGTTCGCATAACATAAATATCCATTGTGGCTGACGCTGTATGGCACGTAGCGCCAAAATCCGCACCAAACAGTCACTCGTTTTGGGTACATTGGATTCTCTTGCACGATATGTGGGTTTTCCGAACCACTATATTGTTTATTAATGTAGCCCTCGACGTGGAGATTAGCTCCAATGAAATGTAATTTTAACGAATGATTTGACGACATACCACTTTGGGAATAAATTGTCCATATTTCCCAATTTTCTGCATTTGAAATTGTATTTTGTGCATACATTTTAAGAATCTTCCTTTCAAATAAATGTTTAAGCATCGAAAAATATTCAGCCGTTTTTTATTTAACCCCAAATGAAAAAAAACGTTTATTTGGACACCCTGTATAAGCAAACGCAGCAGCCATCACGCGGATAATGTTCTCATATCTAAAAGTTAATTTAAAATGTTGGAAGTATATTTTTGACATGTTCATTACGAGTGCTATCTCGGCCACTTAATTCGGTGGCAGTCTAGCACCATTTGATGAATTGTGGCTATGTTTTCGCCGGTAGTTTCAATATTCCGACGTCCCGATCGTGCATCGTCTTCCAAGCTCTTATGGCCACGTTTAAATTTAACTGCCCAATAATTCACATTGGTAAATGATGGTGAAGAGTCCTCATCCACAGAACCCAGCTCATCTTTGATTTACGTAGACGAATTGGCTTTGAAAAACAATGAGTTTCGAATTTCGGAAACTTTTCAGCGAACCCCCGGGTTTCGTTAATTAAACGGAAATGAAGTTATAGTCCGACCCCGCCGCGAGGGTCGCCGTCGGCGGTGGTTTTGCTTTGGCCGTATCTTTTCCACTTTGTTGTGCTTCGCCTGTCCCACCGCCGCCGCCACCGCCGCTTATCAAACGCACGGCCGTATCAGCCGTAGCGACATCGGAAATCAATAAAACCGGAGAACCCGCGAGTCGAGGGCCGGAGAGGAGCACATATAAGCACATAATAATGCACCGCTAAACTCCCCGCCAACACACCGGTCCGAGACGGGACGAGAAGAACGAGTCGGTCCCTAATTAATTCACGACGCTAATTTTAACCTTCTTGCGTCGTCCCGATCGCTCGGTTCGTTGTCACGATCGGTGGCCGTTTTTTTTTTTGTTATCCCCATCGATACCGTCGCGTCTTGCGGTGATCTCTAATCGCCGGTCGCAGCATCCTCGGCTTTGGAACGGTTTCGATTTCCGATCGCTGACACACGCTCTCTTCTCTGCCCTTCGATTATTAATGAGCAGCAGCGGCGACGGCAGCGGTCCCGGGGAGTCAGGTGCACGACCCATCTGGGCTCCTACTGAATATGTTTCAATTGAATTATTCACATCCCGCAAGTGTCGCTCGAAGGCTCGCGTCGCGATGACTCGCTTTCGGTTCGATTCCAACGAGGCCTTACGGGGTTAATGTGATTTAAATTGAAAATTATGCTACTCCAAAACGGAGGGCCCCCTAATGGCCCTAAGAGAGGGCAACGTCGTCGTCGTCGTCGCCGTTACTAAGCGGCCGATGACAGCCGAGGCCGAGGCCGAGGCAGGCTATGCAACGACATCCCTCGCTATGTCGCGCCGCCTCGAGCATTTCCGCGAAATCCGAACCAAATGTGTCATTATCTGTCAACGACCACCCTCCAGTGTCCGAGCGGGATGCACCGGTTCCCGAGGTGGGAGTGGAGTGGGTGGCGGGAGGAAAACCGGTCTCCAGGTTCAGCCACCCTCGTCCCCCCGCTGGAGGGGCCAACACGCACGCATGCCGGGGCACGCACGATGCTGCTGCTGAGACGGAAGATGAGATCAACAACATTGTTGGCTGGCTGGCGGGCTGGCGGGCGGGCTGGTGGGATGGCGGGCGGGCTGGGCGGCCAACCTGCTGCGGATGAACTGCAATCATCCCCCGCGAGCCCGGGGCTCGAACCGAAGCGGTGCCACGGACCGATCGCTCCGATCGCTTTGACATCCGTTGCCGCGGGCGACGCGAAATAAACCGACTTGCGGCGGGGAGGATAAAAAGGAGGCCACGGGAGGCGGTGTGGGGGATGTGTGGCCTGCGGCCGCCGCGGATCCGGGGATCGAATCGCGATCGAAAGAAGCGTCAACAAAAAAAACAAGGGAGAAAGAAACCCTCTCGCAGCGGCCCAACTTTCATCGCCATCGGTCAGTCGTCGTCGTCACTTCGCCTTTTAGTCGCGGGTCTCCTCCATTTTGTTGGACCGCGGACCCCGCGCCCCGGCTCTTTTCATGGTGCGTTGCGTGGCACGGAGCATGTGACTAATTGATTTGTACATTCGCGTGAACCGCGAGCGAAGCCAGCCCAACGCAGCTTATGTTGCGCGGCACTGGCTCAGGGGACTTAAACGACAATTAGGAAATCGGCCCCGTGATCGATCCGCCGCCGATTCGGGCTTTGATCTCCACGGGTCCAACGGCAACCATAAAATGGTCCCCTCGATTCGATCGACCACTCCCGAAGGACCCTCTCGCGGCATCATCGGCGCGACTTTCACTTGGTGTGTTTGAAGTGACGCTTCTGTCGAAATCGCTTCCCTATCTCTCTCTTTTCGTCAATTAAATGGCTTCGTTCGCTGTTGACTATTGTTTTTCTTTATCGTTTTACTCAATTCTAATCGTAGCTCAAACGCGGTACGTGTGGCGTATCGATCATCAGGTCGGGAAGTATACTACGGTGGGCAAAAAATAACGAGAATTGGCTTTGAATTTAATTCACCTGTTGAGTTTAGGGAATAGCCAGAATTCACATGGTGCTTAATCAGATGAAACAAAACGATATGGGTCGAGTTTGTGTAGGAATGATCACGAAAATATTTTGCAAGAACATCACGTTTCAGGCATTATCCGACAATTTAGTTTTCTTAGGCCCAAATGATCACTCAAAAGGAATTCCACTGATCCTTTCGATATTCCGACAAGATCAGTAAAATATCGAACTGTTCGAATCGACGATTTTGGAGCACCAATTTTTTATTTAATTACCTGATCAGTTGATGTTAATGGTCATCCTGGCCATGTTTCGTTTTCAATGCTTTTCCGACCCTCTTTGAATATTTTGTACCACTTATTAACCAAGTTTTTTTTACAAAGCTTGCTCACCGAAGGGCTTTTCCATTTTCCATACATTTTCACACTTTTTCGGTAGCAAAAATGCCATGCCACACACAAAAATCTAATGGTACTTTGTTGAACAGTTTCTGACATTATAAAAAGCGAAGAAATCACTTTTAACTGTTTCCAAAAGGACCCATATCGCAAGTACTAATTAGTATTGTGACGCCTAATTTGACACAGATGTTTGTGACAGTGACGCCAACTTAAAAATAAAACCATTTGTTCCTATCGGAATCACAAACATAAGTTGAAAATTCCGATTCTCCTTCCTTTTTGGCCACAGTGTTTGTGAATCATTAGCTTACCCGGCGATCGCCGAAGTCTCAACTGCCAAGTGCTTCTCTTCGTGCCACGCGCGAGAGATGATTCATGCCTTTGCCTGGAGCCACCCGATCGTCCCGGGGATACCGTCCTGGCCGGTTTATGGCGCAACATTCGCACCGTGACGCTTCCTTTTCGCGGCTTCGTTTTGCCAACCCTCAAGGTTCCGCGAAGTTATAAAATCAAACACAATTCTCATAAAGCCCGGCAACAACCAGCGTGGCGGGCGGCCCTCTAATTTTCGTCCACTTCACGCACCCGTATAAAGTTAATCGATTTTTGCAATCCTTACATTTGGGGATATTCAACAAAACGTACGTTTGGAACTAACTGCCATTATGATTTCGCTTTGAAGATCCGACCCGAAAGCCTTCTTTAGGCCGAATCTCAAGAGTCTCAAGGGTCTAGCGACTCGGCGTGTGTGTCCTCCGAGGCAGCCTACGACCTCCGCTTGAATTTATTGCCGGCCACAGGCCATCCATTTTTCGACCGACTTGAACGATTTCGATTTCCACGGGGTGACATGAGCACTCGGACCTTCATGAGGTCGGACCTAGAGCGAGACACTTGGCGGTGAGAACGCACCGTCCCCAAGGGTGTCGCAAGATCTAGATCGGTCGCGGGTCGGCCCGCATTCTAGAGCCGCGCGGTGGCCCCGACTCACACGCGACAAGGCGGGAGGGGGTGGGAGGGCTTACTTGCGCAGGCAAAAAGGCCCTTGTAAGGAGGGTACGGCAACCAGCCGCCTATTCTGGGCCGCGCCAGATGAGCCGCATCTGCAGCCTCCTCGCATCGCTTGGATCATCGCTGCGAGCAGACAACGAACTGTGTGGCCCACCCGCTCCTTGGTGGGGGTGGGTCGGCGGGAAGGAGAAGGGTCACCAGACGCGCGGCGACAACGACTCAAGAGGACCGGTGCGCGACACTCTGTTGGGGGATCGTTTGTCGTGTGTCTCGGTTTGCTCCGGCTCGGCTTCGCCCGAGACCAGACACTCTACGGCGTTTTTGCAGACGTCGTCTTGGGCCTCTCTCGCTCTCGCTCGCTCCTGGAGACCCGCTCCAGACCGGGGAATGCGCCTTGCTCGCTGGCAGCTGCGGCAGCGCGGTAGCGCGATCGTGATCGCAATTGATGCCTGCCTGGCGGCGATGCACTCGGAGCTCTCGGTGCAGCGGGGGCCGGCGTCGGAGTCTGTGGCCGGCCCGCACCTGCACCTGTGTGCCGGGGCGGTGATCGTGGGTGCAACGAGACGCGTGGAGCGCGCGCAGACAAACGGGTTTATTAGCTTTCTGCGCGCCTCTCGTCGACGACGACGCCATCGGCTTCGCAAACGCAAACCGCATTATGTTTGTCTCGCGTCGAGCCGAGTGCAGAGAGCCGGGTGGCGGAGAGTTTGAAATTAATAGTATAAAGACTCTGTGCGTGTGTGTACTGTAGACGCAGACGCATCTTCTGGCGGGGGTCCTTCCATCGTGGTCCGGGTGCCGGAGCTACTGCAATTCCCGGGCCGGGAAAAGGTGAATGAAATCCCGCTCCGTGGTACACGATGGAGAGGGTGGCACTCCAGGAGTGGCCAGTGGCCTGCGGGAGCGTCCCGGGACCGCGAATAGCTTTGGATTGGCTTTGGCTTTTAACGACCAAATCGGGGTATGGTAATTGTGAAGCAATTCGCTCGTTTTTACGACGCCACCATTTGTCGCATTCTCGAGCTCTCCGGAAGAGGTCCATAATCTAGGTGAAGGCGCAGCGCTTGAAGTGTGCCGCTCATTACGTCGACTCATCTCGATAAAAAAGACCCTTTTAAAGACTCCGGCACCACCACCAACTGCTGATTGAGATGTCCTCTGGAGTAGAAGAACCGGACTAAGTCAATAAGTATTACAAAGCCTCCAAACAGTTCGATTATTTTGAAGGCAACTTCAAGTCCGATCCCAAAACCGACGAACCGTAATTCAAGAGCAAATAGCAAAAGTACTTCTAATGGATTTTCATAGAGGTCTCCAAGTATCTAAACATAGTAGAAATCAAAGAACAATGTTGTGAAATTGTGAAAAAAGTGTACTTTTAGCCATCTTCTCAACAAACTAGTGTTCATCTGGTGTTTGGATTCTGAAGATGGGGCGCAAAATATTAATTCGTTTTCCAAGCAACAGTTCTTCATTTTCCAAGAAAAATGGATAGATGATGCAGCCAGACCCAAATTCCCAAATCCCAAAAACAACAATTCGGCTTATTAACATAGCCACCGAGGTGGAAATGAGATTTTCAAATTTCGTACAGTTTGAGTTGAACACCTATCGCTTTGGAAATAAGTTTTGAATATTTCCCAATTTTCTGCAAGTTTATATCGTCCCGTTTCTTAAATGTCAAAGTTTTTACTAAATATTTACAATTTACAGATTAAAGTTTTACATTTTAAAGTCAAGTTATCACCCTATACAAAGAGTTTACAATAAAAACAAAGGGCAGAGTCTACTGCTTCATGGACATATCGAAGCGCGGTTATATGCTCTGACAATATAGCATACTGGATCAAAACTAGAGGACGATTAACTTGGGTAGACATTCAGCTCAGACATCAAACGCCTTGTTATGACCCACTCAGGTCAACTCAGGACAAATAAAGACAACATTGGCCATCATTACTAAGAAAGGGATATCAATTCGAGCAGTTAGAAGTCTGAAGTCCCGGGGACTCTAAGCGCCTACGGGATAGCCCCAAGGCCCAAGAGACACCGGACATTGGAACCAGCCAGTCTTTGAGATGGCGACTCGAGTTAACCGTCTCTAAATATCCCTAATCGCATCTTGCCAAAATCGAGTCTAGAGGGTTCATGTCCAAGAATTGGACGGACCAGAACACATTATAGAGTTTTCAAAAATACTTCTAATCTCCTACTCTGTAAATCCATCAGAATAGCAGTTGAGATCACTCGACATTTGTTGACAGCTGATTCACTGAGTTGACAAGTGTCGCAGGAACCATTCCAACTAATGTTCCCCAACGAGCAACGACACCAGCAGCACTGGAAGCCAGAAGTTCATTAACTAATCAACATACTTCCCTTCTCTCATTCACAGGTGAGTGTCACGTGGCACATCGCAGGCAGCGATCGCAGATTTACTACCAAAACATGGCCCATTAGGCGCGCGCGCGCGCGGCGTAAGTTACCCCTGGGCGGCTCTGTGGCCATCTTAATTGTGATCATAAAATTACTCCACGGGCGGTGGGTGATTAACGCCACCCGATTGGGCTCATAATTTGCCGGACTTTATAGACCCCCGTGCGGTCCCGTGCGGCCGGATCGTTCTGACGCCTCCACACACACACACACACACACTACGATCACGACGCCGATCAGCGTTAGTGATGCGTTCCGTTTGGCGCCTGTTCCCGGAGTCTCGCGCCAAGTGTACCGGGTGGCGCACCTAATGCACTTGGTTGCAGAGTGCAACACGGGGAGAAATCGACTCCTCGGCCACTCGGTCGGAGTGCGACGGGGCCGGCCAACCGGCAAGCGAATCGTGAATAAAACGAGTAAATTGAATTGAATGACATTATTAGTCGGAGGTGACCATGGCGCTCTTGCTGAGCCCGATCCTACGGTCTCTCTCTCGCTCTGGGAGCTCCCTGGGAATCGCTGCAATTCTGGTCCGCGGTCAGGGTGGCTCCTCTCCCGGCTGCATGCTCCCTGTGCTCCGATGCCGCGGTGTGAACCAGTTTCTCGGACCTGCACCACGCGGGATGACTTTTATCGCAAATCCTCGCTCTGTCCGACCGACCGCCGACCGCTGAAAAGCGAACGCTAATTTAACGGATGTTGACAGTTGAAATCAGATTAATTTATTGATGCCCCGAGGAGAAGGAGAAGCTGCTCAGGGGCCAGTTAAACGCCGTGGAGCGCTGCACCCCCGTCGGCGGGGGGTGTTATGTTGAAGGTTGCAGGCGTTGCAATCGAAACGAGGCGTAGTTAAAGTCGCCGTTTTTCGTTTGGCGTTTTCTGTTTCAAGTGATGCCGCCCAGCGAATGGCCGGACCGTTTTTAATCTTTCGACTTCCTCTCGAGTCCGTGGGGCAGGATGGAGAATGGGGACAGAAGTCCTCCGCCACCACACAGTGGCAGTGGCGGCCGCAAACAAATCGCCCGACAGCCCCAGGATTAATCCCCGGACCGGGCGAACGGGCGGAGCAAAACGGTGGCCCGGGACGGACCAGCTCCGCCGCAAGCTCGGTTTGGCAGAGATTGATACGGCATGCTGGTGGTGGTGCCCTCCGGGTTCCGGTCGCAAACCACGCACCATTACTATTCATGCGATATCCTCGTCCTCTTTCGGAGCGGACGTCGCAGTGCGTCCCGGAGACGCGCCCCCCTTTCGAATGGTGCCGATTGCGAATGACGGGCACGCGCCGTGTGTGGAGCACGTCGCAGAACCTTACATCACTCCGAAATCCGCATCCTCGGGACACAGGACCTCCTCGACGGAGCGGATGATGGTTCCACCCTCGGAGTAATTGTTTCGCCATGCCACGTGACCCCCGCCCGGTTGGGGGGTGGTGTCGTCGATTGAGGATTTCTACGCAGCCCCAAGAACCTCATCCACCCTCCAAATTCCCCTTACCACCCTCAAATAGGGGATGGAAATAAAACATCGAATTCGAAAATTCGCATCACGAACCCTTGCAGATAAGGGTGACGGTGACAACGACGAGAACTGGGTGTTCTGGGGTTAAGTCAACACCCTCCCCTCCCTTCGCCAATCGTGTATTGTTTCACGCTCCCCGCACCGCCCCATTTTGCCGCTTTCGCCCGAGGGCCTTGCCTAATTTGAATTTATTAGCCAACCATCGGCTGGGAGTCATCGTCGTCATCGCCGCACTGGGGGGTGCGGGTTGCTGATGACGCTGCGGCGATGGCAACCGAAATCATCGCCGCAATCTTTACTCATCCATGAAGATGCTACGACACCGCCATCGCCGTTCCTTTCATCTCCCCAGCATCAGGCGACTTGGCGAGAGCTGATCAATCTGCAGCTCGTTGTCGGGTTGTAGATTTTGGTGCCCGAGGTAGGGGACACCCGAGGGGCAAGAGGGACGTGAGCGGATCGTGCCTAAGTAGACGAAGGGGAATGCTGGTCATCTTGAACTCCGACCTCGCACACACCGGCTTTGGAGTCTTCAATCCGTCCGGCTGCCAATCCATTCATCGATACCCGCAGTGCGCGATCCCCCACCACGCCAGCCCTCCGATACAGTCCCCCTTCACGTCCAATGTTGGCACCTATTTTTTTTTTGGCCAGCTCCTCCTTGAGTCGTCGTAGGTCGTCTTGGACCGGGCGACAGATGGCCTGAAACTGTGCGTGGCCCGACGAAGACGACAACGACGTGTGTATGTTGAAAACCGAAGCAAATTGTCCCACATGGCGAACGTCACTCTCTCGCTCTTGCTCTCTCTTTCTCGTTTATTCGACGCTGACAGTAAGCAGATGCCCTTTCAGGGGGCTCAGTTTGTGTCGTATGCCACACGTCGCCGCTCCGTGATGTATTGCTGGGGGTTGCCTAAAAATAACGGGAAGGGGGGCGGGGGTCACATCGCAAGTGTGGTCAATTCTCGTGGCTTATCGAACATTTGGCACCAATGCTCTATTGGTTCTGTTTCGCAATTGATTTCACAAAAGCACATGTTATGAGTTTTATGTTGCTGTTGCTTCGCGGAATCGTTCAACCGTTTTTTTTAACAAGATTCGAGTTCTGACCACCGACGGAACCGATTATTCGATAGCGTATTTGACGGACTTCCTGGTGACGTATCCGATCGGCTTCCTTTCTCTCTTTCCGTTGGATACATGGCAAAACTCCCACCTGTAATATTTGGTTCGATTTGTTCGAAAACAATCCGAATTATACTGAACGTTATGTTTCGTTTGTATGGGAGCCGCCCTTCCCGGAGGTGTTGGAGAGTCTAGCTGTCATGTATTCACTGTCCGGTGTCACAAAACTATGCTGTGCAAAATTTCACGCGGATTGGTTCAGTAGTTTGCGAGAAATAGCGGAACAGACGACGGACATATGAAAAAATGAGCAATTTTTGAAAAAATCCTACACCCGATAAATCCGAAATTTGACTAGGGGAGCAGGAGCAACTGGTAGGTAGCTCCAGTGACTTGTATGCAACATTGTATGCAAAATTTGCTTTCCAACAATGTAATTTTGTAATTTGGTGCAATTTTCCGGTGCAAAGTTGTAAGAAAAAATTTCCTTATAATATTGCCTGATACGGTCAAACACTATTTTTGGCAATATTTCAGAATTATTGCTTGCCAAACATTTTGATGCACTTTGGTCGCTGCTGCTCCCCTAGTCAAATTTAGAATTTTTCGGGTTTTTTATCAGATGACCACGTCCCTGCCATCGAAGAAACCTGTAATACTTGTGTCGTGATACTTTTTATATCAAGAATTGACGACAAAACATCCAGGACTCCAGGGAATATTTGTGATATTTTAAAACTGTATCTAAAGCACTTTTTGGCCCTATCCTCTTGATGTTGCTTCCTGCGATTATTCTACTGATCATGCAAATTGGCAGAAGTCAAAACATCGCTGGTGGCTGTGATAACCAAACCCGAATCTCGTCGCCATTAATGCCCTATGAACTCCCGCAACGATTACGCATAAGTCGCAAATTAATCCAACCGAATGACTGCACGTTGTCTCTACACGAGTGAGGGAGTGTGTGCGTAAAACTGAGGAATTCCCAAAACACGTCATCTCATTTAACCTGCCTGCGCTACAGAATCGCTTTCGTACCCCTACTTTCGGTCGGCCTCATAGTTCCACGAAGCCGATTGACCGAGGGTGCCATCATCCGCAGCCAGAGAGTGGTCCCATCTTCCTCGAGCTTATCGCACGCCAGCTCGCCGTGTGGCTTCTAATGGCCGAGAAAACGGACTCCGAACCGACGGAAACCCTTTTGCCGACGAAAGCCTCCGGTTCGGTTCTTCGGCACGCAAGAGATTAACTGATTCGATGTCGTAAAACGGACCGACAGTTGGGTGGGAGGCGTTGTGATGCGCCGCGCTGGTGGTGGTGGTGGTGGTGGTGGTGGTGGTTTATGGCGGTCGGCCTGTGGGAATGAAAAATGGGCTTCTCCAGTCCACGGATTTTGGCGGCCGAAGGGCGCACAGTCGCACGTTTTCGAAGATGTCGCTTCGCGGTGATGCTTTTTTTGCAACCCAATCCCGGCCACCCGCCCGGCCCGCCGTAAGGTGGCTGGGGAAAACTAAATCCCGGACCCAAAGTGGTCTTAGTTATCTTAAGTGGAACTTTCGTTTTACGCAAACGGAACACGTACGTGTTCCGTCGGTCCAAGGGTCCCCCGGCGGGGTGGTTGGCTGAAGGAGCGCGGGACCATCAACACGGAGTTAGGATCTCACCAGGGGCACGGAAAGAGAAACCGGTGCGCGGTGCGGCCTAATGAAATTAGTCAAAAAAGCTTTTGATGTCCGATGGCCACGGGAGATGTTTCTCGGCTGTCGGCTCGGCTCGGCTGTGGACTTAAGTCCACAGCTTCGTTTGTTTTGGGGCCGAGCTCTAGAGAGCTTCTCGAGGCCCGTGCGACTTTTGCGACGATGCATAAAAAGGAAATAAATTACTCGAGATGTCACCAGCAGCGCGAGCAGCGTCAGCGAGCGAATCCGTTTTGAAAGTGCGATTGAAACGCTCCACGCGCCAAGTTGGAGCTTCGTAATCATTGACCAGAGAGTTGACGCAACATAAAAGCCAACCGCCGATCAGCGACACCTTGCGTGAAAGGAGCTGCCAAAATCACCAGAATTAGTTGGTCTTCGGGTAAACGTTACGCTCCTGGTTGGACCTTTTCAAATCAGGAATCTACTGTTGGAACTTCACGCAATCGAGGTCTCCCACATAGATTTGGGGAAGATTTATTGGGGACACTCCTGCGCTAGAAGGTGACAGCCGTAGGCAGATGACAGCACGTTAGCGCATTCGTCAACGCTTCATTACCCAACCTGGACCCCAACATCTTCGGTCCTCTGCGGTGAAAGAAAACGAAAAACATTGCCAAATTTATTCGCGAACCGGCCCCGAAAGCCTAACCCAACAAAAGCAAGGCTCAGATCTTCCCGAAGACGGCCTCACACACTCGTAAAGCCGTTTCTGCCTGTCCGGAACCTTCCCCAGAGCGCGGATCCATTCACCTCCGCCTGATCGGGGTGGCTGTTGCGTGTCTTGCGGGGAACCACCTAGACCCACTCGCATGTGCCGTGGGAGCAAAAACCATGGCGCTGTTTGGAGTTTTCGGTTCATTAATTCCATCCGTCCGCCGGGGACCGTCCGCCTTAGGAAGCCTTAGCAAAGCCTCTCGCTACTGGCGGTCCCGTCCCGTGTTCTAGACGGTGGCCGTCGTCGTCGTGGGAGTTGACGACAAGCTCAGGAGCAGCATGTATCTTGCGGGGCGTAATGAGCCCAATAATCGGGCGATGGGATTCGGGCGCCAAGAATCCAACTCCCAAGTACTCCGACCGGCAAGAACAAGTGGCGCGACGACGACGACAAAAAACAGACTGAGCGGAGCGGAGCAGACAACAACAGATGGTCGATTTATGCTAACGGAGCCCCAGAGACCGCACCGTCCGCCGCCGAAAAAAAACCCGACATAAAGCAGCATAAAATTATGGTTTGCGTATATAATTTCGCGTTTAGAGCAGCATCCGTCCTGTTTTTTTTTTTTGTTTTTTTGGTGGGTTGGCCGCGCACTTTGCTCGCCACTTTTCGGAGGCAGCCTCCGTGTGTGTGTGTGTGTGCACTCTCAAATGTCGTTGCTTCGTTGGGGGTAACAGGAGTTTCGTTTTTTGCGACCCACAAACCGTGCTTTGGTCCTTCAAATTTTGGGAAGATGATCTGCCAGACACAGTGTGGGACAAAAAACCCATCGTTTCTTGCTCCGTGCGGGTTTATGTTGCGCACAACACACACACACACACACACACAGAGGGCCCTCCGATCCGTGGTCGCGATCGCCACATTTGGTGACCGATCGAACCGATAATTTGCACTCCGCTCTGCGCGCTGTCGTCCTGCTTATGGACGCGGTTGCCCTGCTTTGGTATGCTGCCCCTGATGGGGGCGTCGAGTGCCCCACGGGCCCCCAGCTGCCCCCGCCATTCCCAGCCCAGTTCTGTGGGCAACAAGTAACAAAGTCGGCCGCAGCCTTATTTGTCCGGCGCGATGCAGGTGGCCAACCTGAAGGGGGCTGAGGGTCCACCGTTTGGCCAGGAGCGTTGCTGTGTGTGTGTGCTTGGTGTTTGAAAATGGCAATAAAACGCAAAGCAGTTTGGAGCGTTCCAGCGACAGCGGCGGGTGTCTCTCCGAAGGGGTCCTGGGATCGATCCGTTTCGTGTTGCTGCGGTGCAGGACAGCTAATCAAACATTCGTACGACCTTGTCAACCGTCGTCGTGGAACGAACGGTGCTGTGGGGACGTCGCCGCAAGCTTCTCGACGGAGGCAGGTGGAACAAACCGCTCGTCATGTCGCGCGACCCAAGCCGAGGGTCGCGCTTTGTGGAGCACCACGAAAGGCGGCTCTCCGGCGTCTTCGCCCGCCGTCCGCCGAAGCCTAGAAGCAGCATAGCGATGCAGCACCCGCTGGTGGTACCCTTAGCGCGCGGACCGAAAGGATGACAAAAGGGGACCTTAATTGGACAGGTGTTGCGTGTGTGTGTGCCCAGGAGGTCCGGCACGCGGGGAGGGGAGTAAGGTGGAGGTCCGATCGTGCCGTGCACGTTGTGTGCGCACGCGACCACGCGCCGTTGCCTCGCGCGGTCGCTAATGAGTTGCCTTTTATTGGCCCAAAGCCCGCCGCGGCGAGTGATCGCCGCGGCCATCGAAGGCCACGGCACGCTGGTGTTATGTGTAGCCTTTGTCTATCATGTCCCTACCGGGCGGTTGAGCTGAGCTGGTGGAGCCTATAAGCATTATCATCATTGTTGGTCTGGTCGATCGGAGGTGGCCCCCACCACGAGAGTGTCGGCTTTTTCGGCAACCATTTCGGGGCCATTTGTTTCGCGGTGCGGTGTGCGAAAACATAATCGAGCCCCGCGCTCGACGGGGCCATTTGTCTTGCCAACATAAGTCGCTTGTTGGCCCGCGGAGGCCGATGGAAAGAAAAACAAAACAACCCACAAGAAAGAGGGAGCGGGCGGACGGGCGCGCAAAAAACGGCAACATCTATCAGCCGCGACTATTTGTTGACCCCAATTTGCGTCGCGAGCGCGTCAAAAGACTGCGCAACACGCACACAGACACACAGACGGGGCTCATTTTGGGAACGCTTCGATCTCTCATGCCGAAAACATCAATCTATTGTTGACACCCCCCGGGGGGGTGCGCCGAGGGGTAGCAGAGGGCAAGCAGGACCAAGCGCACGTTCGGTCCTTTCTTCTGTTCGGGTCGTTGGCTCTCTCTCTTTCTCTCTTTCTCTCTCTCTCTCTGTGGCTTGGTGCGTTTCGTGATTATTATTTTGAAGGATTAATAAATTCAATACACCATGCCATGAGGGGTGTATCGATCGGCGTAGGAAGGGAAAGGGGGCAAGATGGTGGTCACGGGGGAGGGTGCGGACTCACCGCTCACACCGTTACGCCGCCGCCGCCGCCGGCGTCGGGACCGCGATCCTAGAGAAAACCAACCACAACAGGTGTTTGATTAATCGAAGATAAAAAGGAACGCCAACGAAACATCGAACAACGGGTCGGGTCGTGGTGCGCCGCGGCCTTGCCTCTCCCGTGGCACCGGTAGCCCCGGCACCAACAGGTTGCGGGTGGATCTCTCTCTCTCTCCCTCCCGTCCATCCGTCCGTCTTGTTTAGCGGTCATTCTCCCGTCAACGAGAAACCTGCTGTGTGGTGGTGCAGGCATCACAAAAACCAGTTCAGGCGGGCCGGGCCGGGCCTGGCCGGGTGCGCGCTTCTGCCACCGGGGCCACGGCGCAGGGCTTTGTTTACAATCCGGCGATCCGACGATCCAGCAAGACACTCGAAAGACTGTCGCGCACGCCATGTTATGTCCGGCCCGAGGATGGACCCTCGAGGCAGCATAAGTGTGGTCGTGTGTGTGTGTGTGGCGCATAATGGCCCCAAGCACTCCCGAGAAAATGGTAGCCACCCCCGCCCGCGCCCCCTAGCGCCCATTCGAAAGTGCTTACGTAAAAGTCGCACCGGACCCGGGTTCGTCGCCTGCCGTCGAGCTCGTTGAAATCTTTCGTTTTGCACGCGCAATAAAATGCTAGCAAAGGGCCCGGTTTCCCCCGGGGAGCCAATGGCAGACCGGAACTCGGCTGTCAGAACTCCGGACCTCAGAACTCAACCCCCGCCGTCGCCACCATCATCGAGGATTTAAACAAAACGAGCCTTTTTGGGCCCGAAGGCTAGGCAAATAATTTGGCATCTCGCGGTGGCGGCCGAGCGGAAACCTGTTAACCACCGGCCTGCCGGCCGCCCATAAAAGGCCTAAGCGCTCGAGGAGTCGAGGACCCCCCTCGCGGGGTGGTGGTGGTGGCCACCCTCTCCCGCTCGGGCGCGCGCCGAGCAATATTATTAATATATCATTATTGGGTCGTAGCACCTTCGTCAAACTTCAAACGTTCCCCCCGGGTTTGACGGGCCGTTCGAATTGGGGGTGTGTATAGCCCGAGTCTCCGGGTCTCCGGGTCTCGGGTCCGGGCTTTTTTTGTTGCCGCTCGAAGCCTTCGAAGCACAGCCACTCAGCACAGCGCTCACAGCGTCGGACCCAACAAGGCCTTCGGAGCCCTCTCTCATCGCGCCCGTAGATGGATTGTTGATTTGTGCTAGCCGCCCCCGCCGCGCCGCCACCGCCAGGACTGCATTCCTGCTCGTCAAACTTGGGCCCCCGGTAGGAAGGAGCCTCGCGCCGCGCCGCGCTGCTCTGCGCTGGTCCATGGTCCTGCTTTTCAACTATTTAGCTGAGAGGCCGCTTCTCGCTTCGGCCGCCCCCTTGCTTCGGTTGCTTAGCAGACGGAGCAGACGTCCCCCGCCCCCCGTCCTCCCCCTGGCTAGGCAGACGGACCGGCGAACGGACCGGCGGACGGACGGACAGGTTCTTCTTCATCGCTCGCCACTGCCAATAGAATGGTGCCATCGGCGAGCCTCCGTTTGTTTTTTTGCTCCGTTGGTCTGTGCCTATTTTACCACCTTCCTTCGTGTGTGTGTGTGTGTGTGTGTGTGTGTGCCGTGGCCATGGTGTGCGGGTTTTTATGTGTTTCGTACGTCTTCACCGCGTCGTCGTCGTCTTCGGGGCCCCTTTTTTGTTCGTCCGACCAAAATATATTTCTCCGTTTATTTTATTACACCCTCACCCCGAGTGGTGAAGGGTGGTGTGGGTGGTACGCGAGTGTGCGGGTGGCGCGCGCAAGGAGCACAGGTTGGCGGTGGCGTCGTCATGTACCGCGTTTATTGCTGATCAAGTTGAGGTTCTCTTCGCTTCTTTTTATGTCTTCGTTCAAGTGGCATCTCTTCACGTGGACCTTCGCGTCCGCTCCTCTCGGGGGCACCTCCCACACTCCTTCCCCACCCACCACGGAGCTTCCATCGAGGGGTTCAGGGGTCGAGCTACGCCGTAAGGGATCAAACTGTGTGAAGGATTTTCATAAAACTGTGGAGCATAATTTTATGCTCATGTTTTTGGTGACATAACGCACTACACAGACACACACACACCGATGAGTACTTTCAGTGCAACGTTTCGAAGGTGCAATAAGTGGAGCATCCGAAGCGAAAGACAAACAACAACATCGAGAGCATAAGAAGTCGTCGCAACAAAAAACAAAAACAACAATGACGCAAAACAAAACATCGGTCAAACACACACTCGATCGCGGACTCCAACAACCTGACCGTGCGCAGCAACCTGTTGCTGCCGCTGGCCACAACCTGCGGCGCAGGTGCCGACGAAGAGAGAGCATCAAACGGAAAGGAGAATAAACATTAAAACACGCGCGCACACACACAAAGGGACCCGAAAGCTCACATTTGTCGCGCGGCGATCGCTCCGGAATGGAACAAAAACTAATGCCCGATCCGCGAGAGGCTGTGTGAGAGGGAAACGGGGAGAGAGAGAGTGGCGGGAAGAGCCTTTCGCGGGGCATCAAAACAAAAGAGCTAAACGACGATCGGTCGGTCCGTCCGCTCGTCCCGTTTATAATGGTCGATCGAACGGCTTCGCGCCGGTCGGTGTGTCCTGCGCCCCCCGCACGTGTGTCGGGATATTCCCAACCGATCGGCGACCGACGCGATCCGTCTCACTCTCTCCCACCCGCCGGTCACCCCGCCGGAATTCCGTGGGTCTTTGCTTTGTTGTCCGTTTGTTTTTATTTCTCCTCTCGCTCACTCTCTGGATCGCGGACTGGTATTTTTATTGTTGTTGTGTTCGTTTTGTGTTCCCGGTTCTCCTCGCTTCACCCGATGGACGGAGATGGCCACAGCAAGCAGCCTGTGGGAACCGTCGTCGAGAGGAGACCTAGAGGGCCCCCGGAACGGTTGATGATAGATGAAGCGGATCGAGAGCCACCGAGGAATCTAGGCTCCTCGGTCTAGTGTCCCTCCGTCTCTCTCTCGCTCTCTGGACACCCCACAGGGAGGGAGCACCCCACGGGTTGTAGTTACACCGTCCCACCCTCCTCCCCCCCCGCTTCGTCGGATTAGCATATTTATTGCGTTTTAATAAAAATTTATGTTTCGGATAATCATTGGGACAGATTCCTGTCCAAGCCCGGTCCGGTCGGTCCGGGGTTTCCTGCACCACCCCCCTTCGCCCCGGGACCGGAGGCTGTGTGTATGTGTGTCTTCTTCTCCATTCGGGCCACCGAAGACCCGGGGTTTTATTAATTACATGAGGCACTTAATTTATGTTGCGCGGGTCAATCGGTTGCCCTTCCGGTGCGGGTCTCCCACCGCGCCCCCTCGTCGTCTCCGTGGCTCCAGTGGTCCAGACGTTGTGCGGGTGGGGACGACGAAGCATTGCAACCTGTTTGTTAGGACCAACCAGACATTTGTCAACATGCGACGCGACCCTCACCCGCGCTGTGGGGGTGACATTCTGTCACTGGCACCCACACCCCACTGGGAGGATCGTTCCCACCCATCGGCCGGGTGACACCTCGCCGGGGTCCTATGAGGCGAGAGAAAGACAGAGAGAGAGAGCGAAAGTCGACCCAAAGACACGTTATATTGCCGATTAGATTGCTGGGGGCCAAACCGGAAAAGAACCCCCCGGAGTGGTGGTGGTAGAAGTGGTCAGCAGCAGAAGGGAAAGGACTGGGCCACGCGCCGCGCCGCGCCGAGCCATTTGTGTCGAAATTTGATTAGTTAAAGTTGTCAAAACGGTCCAATCCGACGGTCTCTACCCTTCAATCATTCGATTCGATCGATAAAATTTCCTGGCACTCATTTTGACCTCGAACCCGCACCTCGTACCCCACCGAACCACCTCCACACCATGGCCCTCTCTCGCGGGAGGCCAACAGGAACTGTTCCTGCCGGGCGCCCCATCCAAGAAGCGTGGCGTTTGTGGCGCAGTGCCTTTCTTTCTTCACCCATCAATCGCCCCCGGATGGGGAAAGGGAGGGTCCCCCGCTCGGAACATACTCCCACCCAACACCCCCGGCCACGGCCGCCGTGTGGCGTAAGTAAATTAATTTCTCATCCGCTACGCTCATCTCGATGCGCCCGCTCACCGCGCCCGGAGGCGCCCGCGCGTATATGTTGCAATCCGTGGCCAGTAACCACCCACCCATCACCCACCCCCACCCCGGGAACCGAAGCATAATCCCAGTTTGGGAACCGATGGACCGTAAAATAGATTACACATCAGCTACACACGTCAGGAGAGTGGCCGCCGCCGGAGCCTTGGCCACAGTTTTCTGTTTCCTTTTTTTTTCCTTTCATTTTTTTTCTCATTGTTTGGGAGGGGTCAACACATTCGCCCCGGGTTGTTGTTGGTGAAATCTTGGCGTGCCGATCGATCGAGCAGCACAGGGCCCCGGAAAGGCCCCGAAATGCCCACTGCTGGGGAGCTTTCGACGCTCCGCAACACATGCATCAACAAGCGGACCATCAGCAACCCTCTCTCTCTCTCTGTCTCTCTCTCTCTCTCTCTCTCTCTCTCTCTTTCGGTGGTGTATAATTAAACAATTAGGGGGGCCTCCCTATCGCAGATTCAGCGTCACAACAAACGCACCAATCGCGCACATCGCTCGGAGTCTGTTATTTGCTCCAGACTACTTCGAGCCACCACACGTGGTCGAGAGGCCACAAGAGACGAACCTTCGATTTCCGGTGAATGGAAAACCTTTTCAATGAAACATGAATTTTCCGGGGTCCAAAATCAATCAACACCCCAAGCTGTCCGCTTCCAGATCCAGGTGATACGTGCCGGCGATGGTGCACTTGAGCAGCGATGATCTCGAGCGCGATAATTGGCAGCGGCAGTACCAACACGTGTCGTGCGCCATTATTAACGAGCATCGAGTTCGGGACGCCCAAAGATCGGGGCGAAACCCGATCACCGTCTCCGATTGGGGTTTAACGCTTCGTTTCCTTTTTTCTGAAGCCCATTTTTTTCCTTTTCTGGTCGAACACCATGGGCGCTTCTTGACGCTCTCGTGTATGCGCGGAGTTCGGTGGGCTTCGGAAAAAAACCGGCCACGACAAATTGTAATGGCATGGCGATGACTGCTGCTGGACGACGCGAGGAGCGCCCGAGAGCGAGAAAAATTGCCAGACACAAATCATCGTTCGTTCGTTCGTTGCCGGGGCGCACGGTTTCTGGTGTGGGTTTCGATATTTCCGCATCTCGCGGTGGCATCGCCGGGGTCAGGGCGCCGCACATTATTAGCAAATTAGAAATGAGTTAGTTGAGGCCCCGGAGACGGCAGCAGCAGCCGGGGGGGTGCCACCGAAATTAATCGTCTTCTCTGCGTTCGGTGATGCTCTTGGCGCCTTGGCGCCTCGACAACCACCGGCAAGTTCGCAATGTGTGGCGCTAGCTTCCGCTTTTTGGGGGCCCCATTATGCTTACGAAATGTCCTTCCGGGCTGTCGACTCCCACCACGGCCGGATTTATGGTCAATTATTGGTTCGCTGAAATTTATTTCGTGCGCATGACCGGCACCCGAGAAGCCCCGATTCTTAATTTTTGTGTTGAAACCGAACCAAGAAACAGCCAGGGCTTCTTAGGGTCTTGACAGAAGTCTTAAGTTTATCGGCGTAAAGGCACACACCGAAATTTGGCAAACGCGAAACGGCACCGGAAGCCCAGTCCATTAGTGAATAGGAAGAGGAGCCCAAGTTCTGTCAGCAATTAATTACCGAATGCGCGCTCGCCGGGTCAACAATTTATGCTCTGCTGTTCGGTGCATAAAAGGGGTTCGCGAGTCGTTCACCGGAAAGCGCTACTAAATACGAAAGATCTGTCAAGCAATGCATTAAATGATTTCACTTCGCAATCGACATTTTTCAGCAGCAAAGCCAATCAATCCGGGTTCGACGTACATGTTGAGTTCTTAAACTAAACACAGACTAGAGCAGCCTCGAACAGCACCTCACAGTGAATATGAAACACTTTGGATATTGTTTTCACCATTTCGGAGGTCCGTCGAATTTACTGCTGTGGCCAAAAATAACTGGAATTCGCTTATACAGAAAAATTCTTTGGTAATTCTTCTAAACCTTTAAACTAATCCCTACTCTATACGGGACAATTATGTCTACATTTGCTTCTATTTAAGAAAAGGTCCGGAAAGTTCTTTTTCGGCATAGCCTTCAATACAATCTTCTCAACACAATCTTAACTATTTGCTTGAAAAGGTGTCCTCGAATCGGTCTCTTGAGTTTACCGAATAGCCAGAAGTCACACTGTGCTAAGTTAGGCGAATACTGCTGGCCATTTGGTTTTGGTCAAATTAGTATATTCTGAACAGCTGATAGAAGTATACGCTTCGAGACTCGACCTTCGATTGAGAATCAGACAGAGTGTGATTGCGACTCTCCTTATTGCAGCTATTGGTTGGGTTTGGAATGGAATGGCTCGGGCCTCATATTCTGTTCATGATGGCCCTAGTGTTTCTTGTTAATTTGGAATAGTAAATTTTTGTAGACCAAAATTACCTCACAGAAATTGTACGTTACATCATATACATTTTTGCACTGAGGCAGCTTCGGTCACTGAGCTTCGGTCACCTTTTTGTTCTGAGCCAATGTTGTGTTGTTCTAAGATCACTCTAATACAGGTCAAGACAAAAGATGGGTGGTTTGGGTCTACTTGGATTAGAGGGATGATCACGTCCTGTGATTCAGTGGAGCCGACGGGGCGTTAGTTAAAAAAAGGCTGTTATATTTGAGGGTTGAATTCTATCCCCTTATGTTAAGGACTATTCATTGCCTGACTATTCATTCATTCTGATGTTAGTGATGCCTGATGTCATTATTTTATGATTTCATTTAACTAATAACGAAGTATTTCTTTACATCTCGAGGCACCCCTTTGAATTGGATTTGGTTAATGGTATTTTAACGAACCTTCGCCACGCCAAAAATCTATTACCTCAAATACAAAAAGTGATCATGTAGTGATCTTAGTTTGATACAATTGGACCACCACAACTGCTCAGTGCAGTTCGACAGTCAGTTGCTGTGCTCAGAGTTGTCAACTTCCTTCTGATCATTATTTCCGTAGTCCAAGTTCGAACCTTTCGCCCAAACCCCGAAGGAAGTCACGGCAAAATTGGAGCAAAACGCAGTTTTCCGTCCAGTCCATGTGCCGCCACCCCAAAACCGACTGGGACTTCCTTCCTCGGGGTGCGGACTGCGAAAGCCATTAGAAATAGGTGCTCCTCGGTCGGGAGGGTTGGCTCTGGCTCCGTTTTTGGGTGGTGGGGAGCGTTTCGGCCCGTTTGTCCGGTCCGCCTTGGGCTGCTTCTCGCCGACAAACTTCGACTTCCGCGCCGTCTGCCAGGTGATGAATCTCAATATAGCGTGAAATTTTTAATACTTCCTTTATGGGCCCCCGGACTGGCCGGACCCCGGGCCATAATTTGCCGCCAGCCCGCGCGTGTGTGTGTGTGCATGTTTCAAAACACCCATCCACCCACTAATCAAGAAGCACGAAAGAAAAAAAAAACGGCCACAACAACCCAAAACCGGCGCGAAGCGAAGAAGCCCAAAATGGGCCGCGAAGTGGTTTGCTGACGTTTTCCCGTCCGCCAGCCCGACCGTCCCGACTCGTTGCCGCGCTTCTCGCTCCGTTTTTCTTTATTAGCTTGTGGCGAGCTCCAAAATTTCCGTTTCGTTGGACGGAAAACGAAATAATCGATTTTGGGCTGCGGACACCAACCACCGCGGCCATCGTCAACTGGCCCCAACGACGGCGACGATCAAGAGCGCGCGAGACCGCACCGCTAATAGAGGAAATCATTAAAATTAGATAAATAATTCAAGGAAAAAAAACCTCAAAAAGAAAAACGCAAAGAGAGCAGAAATGTGTCGACATGGGGAACAAGCGGAAGGGGCGAACGGCGGCTGCAGAAGGGTGGTGGACAAAAGTTACAATTAAGAGACAACAACAACGGCCACAACACACGAACAACGAAACCGAGGAGAGAAACGCAAGAAGAGGCTCGGTCGATCGGAATTCGCGGCTCCTAAGCAGCGCGGTATTTTATAATCCTTCGCATCCTCCAACCCCGGGAACTGACCGGGGACCCCACTCCAGGAAGAGTGCGCGTGCGAGAGAGAGTGACAGAGAGAGATTGAAAAGGGAAACATAAAACGGAAGCGATCGACAGAAACGGCGACACGATGCGCGTCGGAGATCGTAAAGCTGTCCCACGGAACAGGAAACTGGCGTGTCTCTGTGTGTGTGTGTGTGCTCCTCGTGCGTGGCCTCTCCACAGCCTGTGGGAGAGAGAGAGAGAGCACTCACTTCATTGTCCCAATTTGGCCGTCGGGGGGAAATGTTATAATATTTTTAATTACATTTAATACGCATCGCATGCTCGGGCGCACTAAAAGTGTCACGGGGCTCCGGGGCCGTTGTTTTTTTTTTTGCAAGGATCCCCCAGCACCACAGCTTGTGGGAGTGGTGCCTATGCCGCGTTGCGTGCCCGTGCTCGCCACCACGCTCATGGCGGCTGTGGAACTCGAAAAACCATAAAAACGCACGCCTCGAAATCATCTCCGCCGACATTTCTTTTTTGTTGCCGTTTGGTGCTCCTGTTCCCGGTGGGGGGGAGCTGAGGACGGCTGGGGGTCTCTTGGAACTCGTTACTCATCTGGCCGTCTGCCTGGTCGGGCCCCTTAGGCTGTTGGGCCCCGGTTTACATTCCGATCGAAAACTATGTCTGATATTTCCTGCCGACTTGAGCGCGGCGCGGACTTGGAACGCTTTCCCGGGCCGGTGGTGGCGCAAAGGCCCCGGCTGCAGCTCACCCGCCGGATGGGCGGATCGTGGGATGACCGTCGTCGGTGGTGAATCGGTTTGTCCTTCAGACGACGATTTCAAGTCGCGTTTTTATCGGGTAGCCAAGCGAGTTGGACGCGAGACCAGATCAGATATTTGAAGAATTCTCTTGGGTTTGCTCCTTTGTCTAAACGGTGGCCACGTTTGATGCTGTGGACGATCGTCGCACCAGAGAGTGGGCAGTCTCGCCGATCTAGTCATCGAGGAGTCACTACCAACTTGTTCAACTTCCAGCGTTACCTAACTTCAGCTATTCTCCGACACTCCGACGCTCACTTGATGGTCGGTTTGTCTAAATTAACCTGTCTCCTGGCTTCGGGCGGAAGATCAAGAATCCCCAGATAACTGAAGCTGAAGACCACGTACTTTGAATAATCTTTAAATTTGTGAAGCAAGATCTTGCGGTGCTTCGACGTCAACTTCGCAGGAGAGTTAATTATTTCTGTTTCCGTCGCCTGTCAAGCTGCCGAGCAACAATAGACCACCGCCTCAGCTCAGCATCTTGAGATCCCTTAAGAGCTCTTCCGAAAAGAGGTTGTCCCACTGGACGCTCCAGACACTGTTGGCTAGTGTCCACCAGATCCACCAGCGGGCGTGCGGGTTGTTGTTGTTTTTGTTATCATCCCATCAACCCGCCGCCCGGTGAAAGCTTTTCCCAGCCGCGGTGTCCCGTACGCGGAAATCGCCGTTAATTGTTTCAAGTATTAGACTTAATTGCTCTTGACACCTGCCGTGACAGATGTGACAGACTGTGTGCCGTCACTCCGCCGTCCGGATGTCACCGACACCGACACGAGTCGACGCGGCGGTAGTAAATGTCAGACGCCGAAGAAGCGCTACCTCCAATCAAGCGTGCCGAGGTGACGGTCTAATGATGGAACCGCTGATGGGGACCGAACTGTCGCACCTGTTCCCCCAGAATTCCCGGTTCCCGGGAAGATTGGCAAACCGTGCTGGGGCTGGGTGCTGGTCCGGGGCTGATGTTGGCCAATGATTTATGGTCGGGGGATGGCAATAAATTTCAAATTTTCGTCCCAGGCTTAGGCCAACCTCGGGTGGAATCTCCCTGGTAGCACGGCACGGGCAATAGAGAGGGATCCGTCCACTGCCGGGTACACCGGGAGTCCGGGTTTTCGGTGGACAAGAACGACCATTTTCTCACAGCCCACAGCCGGGCCGGCCGGACATTAAATCTGTGTCAACGAGACGAGGACTTGGAGAACTTGTGGTGGATGTTGATGCCGGTTTCTTCTCTGCTAGGTGGCGGTGCCCGGCATTCCGCCGCCGGTGAAAGTCCAGACATGGACACCGAACGGGGAGGAAGCAATCATTCGCTAGATTGGGCGCTTCCCGGAACGATTTGACACTTCAGGTGGGTTATCTCGCCCGCTCGCGGTCGCGGTCTCATTAGGTGTGTGCCGCGCTCGTCGGACGGTGGTGGACGGAACGGACCGACGATCACCTTCACCGAGCGTGTGGCGCTCCGGAGCTCGAATGCCCTTCCGCTCTTCAGTTCACAATTTACGCCAACTTCGGATGACGCGTCCAAGGTGGCCGGTCCGCCCAGAGGAGAGAAACAATTTCCGTTTCCCTTCCTCACTGAGAAGAGGAGGAGGAGGAGTTTGCGGTGGGCCCTCTCCCGCTGAGTGCGATCGACAGCGCACAAAGCGCCTTTCGACCTCAACCCGACCCAACCTCAACAGCCGGTCAGCCGGAAAGAAAACCCCCGAAATACTCAGGTCCACAGGTTCCAGCTCCATCCCCGGGCTCCCCCTTCACACACAGTGGGAGGGTTGCCAAATGCGGATGTTGATGTGATCGGTGCGCCGCGAGCAGGCGTTACGCAAGGTGGCGCGGACGCGTAAGCGATGGCGCGTCTCGTTTATCAAAACTTCAACCGGCCCCGCGTTGATGAGTCACGAGACAAACATCGGGGCAGCTTCCGCTGCTTCACCGCCACCGCCAACCCCGTCCGTGAACAACAGGCGATCGGCGGATCGGCTCCGGAAAATTACGGCTCCACCGGGGCGTTACGAAACTCTTGAAGGGCAGCAGCGGCGGCGTCGAAATCTGGAGTGGTGGCCACGCGGGCCGCGTGAACCTCGGCGGGGGGCGTGTGTTATGAGTTCACTTAAAATAATCGATCGAAATCGCGCCCGGCAAGGTCCGGCAAATCGATCGATCGAGCCGCGCCATCTGCCGGCCACTTCTCGGCGCCCCCCGCCAGAAATTACGTCGTTTTATTTTAATTTCTTTCAATTATTGCCATCGAATCAAAACGTTTGGCGCGGGCGAGCGGAGCAGAGGAGAGACGGAGAGAGAGAGACAGTCCGTCCGGGGATGCGCCACAGCTTCCCTCGGTGTCGACGATCGTTCAATTACACCGATTACCGGCGCCAATTACCTACCGGCTGTCCAAGCTCTGGGCGGCTGTCGAGGGCGCAGGGAACGATAAATTAGACGAGAGACCGAGTAGACCGGCTGAGTTACATACCGGCTGCTGCTGCTGCGGCTCCGGAGGCTGACCGGGACGCTGATCGTCATCGCGTTTGACGTGTATGACAGATGTTTTTGGGGGTCGCACTGAAGTTCGATGACGACCACGATCAGGGTAGGTAGTTTTTTTGGCTCCCCGGTGCCTTGTTCTGCCCCGGATAGATCTTGGCAACGTCTCCCGTTTGGTACTCTGGACTCTGGGCGATGACGGCAGGACTAGCAGTGTTTGACAGGAAATGATTTCCGTACATTGGGCTTCCACTGGCTGCTTGGTCTGTGAATTCGAGCACCATCGATCAATAATCGGCAATAAAAGTGCTCGAAAGTACTCGAAAGTACTCGAAAACTGCTCGAAAAAGTTCTTGAAAATGCTCGAATTGAAGAGTTTAATTAGCAGTGGCGAGGGATTCAGCTTATGGAACAGAGGATCGCCACCCCCGTGGCAGACTGTCACCGCCTGGGGGGACCACAACTACGTGTGTGTGTGGCACACCTTAAAATGCTTCACAAAAACCGCTCCTCCTGACTAGTGGCGTCATGCAACCCACCACACCAGAGCGAGGTCCAGCGAGCACCGGTTGGACTTCCTCATTTTTATTACAATCTAAAACGCAACCCGAACGCCGGAGAGCCGGGTACAGGTTGGGGAGCAAAAAATGTGGTACAACCCGCAACCCTCGCGCCAATATCGCGTGCGCACATCGTGCGGAATAAATGAATGCATAAGCGATCGATCGGGAGGAAGCACCTTGACCGCACCGCACGCAGCAGTAGCAGTCCGCTATGGTGGAGGTCCGGCACCGAAGACAACTGCTCGAAGTTAGAAAAGTAAGGACTCTCTTCTTAAAAGAATCGGTTCAACAGAAAATTCCACAACTTCAAAGGGAGCGCAGCTTCTTCGCCGCAGCGCCCCAATGACTCCGTCGCGGAATGTTTGACCTCCGCCTGTCAGTGGCTCGGCCGTGGGAGACGTTTTTGTGACGCGCATTGTGACGAGGGGTCCGAATTTTCGAATCGATTGCATTCTTGTGGATCCGCCCTCCGTCCGATTGCTTTTTGTTGTTGCTGGCCTCTCAGGTGCTGCTGCTGGTCACCGGAGAAGAAGGATTTCTTGGTCGCGCTGGCGAGGACACACGTCCATTTCTCATCGCGCGGCTCATCAATCAGAGTCGGGTCGGGCAGTTCGCGCGATCAAGGCCTTGTGGAGCCGCGCTCGGTGGTGGTGTGTTGCCTCACAATGGAGCCCGCTGTGAACAAAAGTCGTCACGGAAAGGCATGCAAAGGGCCTGACGGGCGATCACCGTGGACTGCGGACCGCGGACGACGACGAATCGATTTCAAATAAAGTGAGCCAACGACCATGATGAGACAGCAATACGCCAGCGTTGTTGTCCGATGCATTACCGGCCCCCGGCACGGGGGGTGATGAATCAGTGCCAGTGGGATGGTGAAGAATCAGCGAGAGGAGGTGGCTCCTTGGCAGGCAACACCAGTAGCCGTCGGATCGGTAGCGAACCAGCGTGTAGCCGGCCTTCCGGAACTACGGGCCGCTCACTCGGTCGCGATTCTTTGTCCATCCTTCAGACCACAGCGACCCCTAGCGGCTACCTCAAGCTACCTCACTGCTAGGTAAATAATCGCTCCTGGGAGCCACTACTTGCGTGGGCAAACATTCGCCGCCGACCGTAAACTGCTCGAAACCGTCAAAATGGCAGACCAAGGGAGCAAATGGCTCTATCGTGTGTCTGGGGTGTGGCCAGCCGAACCCAAACCCCCGGCGCAAGATGGTGCACAATGGTGTTTACTTTGCCGCCGGAGAACGTGATCCGGGTTCGCCAACTCCAAGTGTCAACCACACCGGGACCAACGGGTTCATGGCGCAATCGTGGCGCTCCCGGTCCCGGGTGGGCCCCGGGCCGATAACGACTTATCAAACTGCAAACAAATTCGCAAAAACCCGGGCGTCCGAAAATGGATGACCAGCTGTGTGTTGGTGGTCACCGTGTGCGATAAGATTGAAGAGAGGGGCCACGCCACACGAAATGGCGCCAAACCCGGAGACCCGGCGCTGACGTAATCGCGTCTTTGCCTCCTAATCGGCGATCGCTGGGTGTGCGTGAGTGATTAGAACTCGTTCGGTATCAGGCGCGACAGACTGATTCGGGGGACACTCACCCAACGGTCTGACAGTTCCAACTCGCTCGGCTCGGCTCCGAACGCCACGAAATGGCCGCGAAGCAGAAGCCGAAGGTGTAACGCGGGTGCTCAATCAATGTAATTACCATATCATCCATAATCGCACCCCATTCCGGTAGGTGCCCAGCCCCCCACTTACTACGCGCCGCCGCGCCCGGGGCTTCGGGAAGTGTCGGCGAAGAAATTGGCGTGGTGCGCGGCCGTTCGCCGCGGCTAATCATCACATTATTCTTGCACCGACCGTAACCAAGCAGTACCGCGCCGTTGCATTATGTTGCAGCCGCCGTGCCGTGCCGTGGTACAGGTTCCGGTCGCGACCACGGCCCGGTGTGTTGCGAAAGCCATTTGGCACGGCCGCCACCCATTGGGGACTCTTACAGGAACCCCGAGCCAGGAGCCGCGGCTTTGGGATCTATCCCCGCGACGACGGACCATGGACGGACAGTGCGCGGTCGTAGAGGTTAAAAGTTGGCCCAACTGATGGCCCGGAAGAGAAGTTTCTTCGGCACTTCGGCCACTGACAGCTCCTGCCGTCCGTATGACGTATGGGACTGCGCGGTCAATTGTAGCAAATAGTAAGCAAAATGTGATTCCCGCGAATGGAATGCAAAACTATGTTTCAAGAGGGGGCTTTATGCTCGCAACATAAGTTGCATATTATTTTCAGAATTGTGGTTATGGGCAAAGTCTGGCTCCTGCACATCGATAAGAGTAATCGGATTTGTCAGGAGCGACTGGAGAAATTAAAGCAGCGAAAACTTTGTTAAAAGTTTCTGTCCTAATTTTTACCAACTTATTTCATATCAAAACATTTTAGTAACCCTCAACTTAGACCAATACAGTTTGCCAAGTATTTTGAAGGGTGTTTCGTTAATGGAACATGTTAGTGCCCATGCCCAGTAATTGAACCTGTTCTTAATTTTCATTTTTTTATTAATCGAAGAATTCAATGCACCACATATCTGGTCATATTTTGTTGCAGTATTATTAATGCCGATTTTCAAGACATGTCTTTGATTTATGCGGTCTCCTAAATATGTTTCTGATTTGCTCTATTTCAATGCTTATTATTACGCGAGTGTCAGGAATATTGTGATGGACTTTGAAGCTTCTAAATAACTGATAGCTGCTGAGTTGGGCCATTGATTTTACTACTGCGACCAAAAATATCGGGAATTCGCTCATAACTCAAACGTATTCTTTATTTATTCTTCAAAATTTGGGTCCTGTTAGCCTTAAGGCTATACTTTATGCAACACATCTATGTCTACATTGGTTCCAACTTTCAAAACGGTCTGAAAAGTTCTTTTTAGTAATAACCTTCAACACATTCCTCGTTTCGGCTCCTATCTCAATTATTGACAGTAAAAGGTGTCCTCGGATCGATCTCTTAAGTTAAGCAAATGGCCAGAAGTCACATGGGGCTAAGCCAGGAGAATACACTGGCTGCGGGGCGAGTTTATGGCGACAAGATTATAAAAAGATCACGAAAATGCGATGCACAAACATTACGAGGAAGTTGATCCACGAATTGTCTCTCCACAAATTCGATCATTTTTGACGCACAGAATTACACCATCATCACGATAATCAAAGAAAACTGTTTCCCGTCTTGTTATGGTCACAGTAATAATTTTTCGAGTGCTCAGCATAATTTGAGCATGTTTTTGCAAGTCTATTTAAATTCTTGGATATAAGATTGGCTTTAATATCCGATTAATATCGTATGTCGCCCGCATCCAAAATCAGGCCGCTCTTCTTCTTGAGTTGATCGAATATTAAGATACGGAATAGAGTTGGGAAAAGGACGCTGCCTTTCGAGCTAGACTTTTCAATGTGCGTAATTTACGCCAGATTTACGAATCAAAGATCGTTTGCCAATCTGAGGATGATATATCGAGTTATGACATACTTGAACTGCTGTATTTTTTGCTTCTTCAACCTTAATCGTTATCGATGCCTAATTGATAGATAATGATAGCTTAATTGAAGATTGATTGGTACTTAATCTGCCTTTGTCCACTCCAATAATAATAAATAAGTAATTCCAGAATAATAAAATTAATTTTCTTCTTTTTTGCGTCCTTTCAGGTGAGTGACGACTTGCGATGGACTTTGGAAATTTCCTCCGAAAGCGGTAATTGAGACTTGTTTGTTTGACATTTATGGGTCTAAAGGGCATTACTTCCGGGCGATACTTCACATTCTAGTGTTCACTAGTTTTTGACGCCATCCGTCGGTCGCGATTTGCCCATAGTGGCCACCTCGCCGGCTAATCGGCCAATCTTAGCCAAACACTGGCCACGCCACCGATGCCCGCACCGGTACCGGTGCGCGAGAAGCAAGATATTGATCACTGTTCACACCACGTTAGCAGCAACAGTAACGGACACAAGAAGCCTTCCGTACCGAAATACAGACCACCCTCTCCTGGTCGCCCCGGGTCGACTGTTAATTAATGTACATTAAATAATCGATAATTGATTGTGTGGCTCCTTTTTCGGCCACTAGCTGACGTTCGGGAAAACGGGAATCCCACGGATTTGATCATGTGTGTGTGTGTGTCCGCGGGGATTAAATTTATGTCCTGATGGGCGCTCGCGCCATCGCGATCTGCGATCGCGCGCACCGTGCGCATTGTCACGTCCATCATCGGCCAATCGGGGGTGGTGGAATCTAAGCGACCCCGACCAAGAGGGTGGCTTTTGGTGGTAATGATCTCCAGCATCTTCCGCGCGAAGCCTCAGGTCGGTGTCCTGCGAAGAAGCGACGTCGGCGGCGGCGGCGGCCCATAATTATCTAGCCGCGCCGCCGCCGACTTCAAAGCAAACCCACAGAGCACCCCCGAGAGTCCCGGGGTTCGTCCGGGAATTCTGACTTCCGACGGGCTCCTAGTCCCTAAGCCGACCCCCGGGCTTCCGATCCCACCACCCAATGGCATCTATCACCCGGGGCCGACTCGGCAGGACCGCTTCTTGCCACAATTACGCTCCGGTCGCCCACTCCGGCGGCATAATTAACTTATAACGTCTCCCGCTCTCTCGCTCTCTGGGCACGGACCAACGGGTGTTCCGGGGTGCGGCCATTGTTCAGTTACCCGGCTGGAGCCCGGTGCCAACTGGATTCCGCTGGGCCCTCCGAAAAATTCGGGAGCCTTCCCCGCGGTGTTGTGCCTAATAATTGCAACAACCGCGACCACAGCCGGCAGCCACAGGCAGCAAGTACCTTTCACCTGAAAAGAGCGGGTGCCGGTGCTGCCACTGATGATGATGATCGCCTGCCCCACGGCGTGCGGCTCGCGGCGCGAATCGATGTGCGGACAAAAATCCTGCAATTAATCAAATCCGTACTTAATTACAGTCCCAAGCGCTCCGCGGGCGCAAGGTAGCCCGCCGATTGGGGCCAGTTTGGGTGGCGTAACCCACTGCCGGCCGTCGTTACGGGGGGCTGGAGGGGCCACAGGCGAGGAGTGGTGGAGGCTCATTTGTCGCTACGCCAAGCGACAAGCCTTCCGGTTGCCAATGTTTTCTTGCTTTTTCGGAGTGCGGTGCGAGGATTACGCGGAACTCCTGGCCTCCCCCGTCAGGATTTCGATCAACATCGATCATCGTCCACGGGCGGGGCGGGCTCGAGGGGGCCCGCACCATTCTTCTTCGGCGGGGCCAACGAAGTCATCCAAATCAAGCGTCGATTATCAATCACGGTCACCGCTGGGTCCGTTGGGGTCTCGGCGCCCCCTAATGTCTTGGTGAAAGGGGGGAGCAGGAAGGGGGAGAATGGGGGACGTCCTAGGTACCGTACTTATGCGCGCGCGCCCGCCCCCCTCACTAACGGTCGAAGGCCGAAGAAATTATCGTATTTAAACGTCAAATGATTAATTTGACCAAGGTGTTGACCACACCATGGCGGGACCTCCATCAGTCAGCGTGCCCGGAACGCCCTGGCCATCGCTTCTAACGCCTTGCCGAACTCCAACTAGGAGTTCATCAACAGAATGAGAGCCCCTAGAGACCGACATAGAGAGAGAGAGAGAGGCTTAGGCACCAAGGAACCTCACTCGGCGGGGGCCCTTTATTACGACGCTAATTTGGCTGCTAAGCTTTTATAATCCGGCCTCGTAAACAACGTGCGTCCCCCATAGCGGGCGGCGGGAGGTCATTGGGCGGGTGGGCTCAGTGCTAAAAGCATAATGCCATCCATGCGCCGCCGCAGCAGCATGATTAACCCCGAACGGCCGTCGGAATCATTAGTCCTCAGGGTCCCCCAAGTCAATCGAACAACAAAGGGGGTGTGGGATGGGTGGGCAGAGGACCCGAGGGGTGGAATTCACCGATCATCGCCCGGTCACCGTCATCATCATCAGTGGTGTGGCCTCACAACTTAAGCCCTCCGCAGGTCCGAAATTTGATTTCGATTTGATTTCGCCGTTTTTTTGGCTCTCGGCACCTGCAACGCGAGGTCCGCGAGGTTCGCGTCGGTCGCAGTGCATCAATCAATCGCGTCCAACGACGACGACGATTGGGTGGTGGGTGTTGTTATGTTGAAATAATCAACCCCCGACGCAGACCGGCTTTGGGGTCGCGCTCGGCCTCGTTTCGGAGGATCGGCTGGCCTGTGTCTCGGCCATCAATCTTGACTCGCTGCGCAAGACGTCAAACTGTTGGCGCGACCGGTGCGCGGTCGTGTCAACGGAAAGCGGAAAATCAATAGTCAATCAGCCGGCGGCGGCTGGGGATCACTTTCGGTTTGTTATTAATTTTTGCAAACCGGCCACCACTAAATCTCGCTCTGAATGTCCGGTTTTTTTGTAGTTGTGTTAATTTTCAAATGTTGCAGCCATTTTGAAACTAGAAAGGAGTGCGCCAACAGTTGGCCGATGCCGAAGCTATAATTTATTCATTAAAGTCGAGCGTGGATGTCCCGAAAAGACTTTCATTTGATGATTATATTATTAATGAGCAATAATAACGTGATCTTTTACTTGTTTTCTTATTAAGAACTCCAAATTAAACTTATGGTGTACATCTTAACTACAAACCCTGAAAGCGCTTCAACAAAAGCAACAATCACAGAGTAAAGACGCATCTTCTGTACATGTCATTCGATGTAGGCTAAAAGAGGCAGGCAAATCTGGACTGATGAGTTGTTAGTAAGAGTCAACCACTGGTCATGGTGGAATGTACGTTTGATGCGGAAGAGGTGAACCTTTCTCCTATGAGTGTGCCAAACCAACAACTAAATAAAATAACAAAAGCATTATGCTCTGGGGATGCATATCTGCACATGGAACTGGGAAGCTAGTGGCCCTTCAAGGTAGTTTACTCGAAAATTTACTTGAAGAAGTTTTGTATTAAATAGGTTTCAGTTTTCGATAATAATTTCATCGAATCAAACACTAGAGCATATTTTTTTTTTAATGCGTGTTAATGACGGACATATTTGAAGCTGATGAATTCAAGCAGTTTTGTTCATTTTGTTTTAAATTAGTGTGTCATGTTTGGTGCAGATAAGCAAACTCAATAAATAGACATTCTCAATGTAAAGTAGAAAAATTCTGGTAGACGTGAATAAGACGCGAAAACTACTGTTCAAATTCAACCATTCGGTATCGGGTATGGTCTAATGGTTTGTAGATATAAAAGTACCATCGAAATCCACACCAGACCCATGACGACTGTTAGTGATATGGAAATTGAGCTTAGTTTAGCGCAAGGACCGAAAATAACCGAACAAACGGCGAGTTCACCGTGCGTAGTCCCCGTTCGGGAATGGAATCCACATGTCAAATGTTTTGTGCGCGGCTGGAACATAAATCATCGTCGTACCCCCGTCGTACGGACTCAATCGAGCATAATCAATGGCCCGCTTATGACTGCCATTATGAGCATAATTTTGCACCTCTCTCCACCAACGACTCCACCGGTGCGCCATCGACCGACGGGCCGCACGACCGTGTCCGTTGTGCGGGGTAAGGCTTGTGTTCGCGAACGAGCATTAGCGTGAGGGAGAAGCTCCGACCACGAGCTAGGAACTTGTTGCTGCTCCCGGTGGTGGCGGTGGCGGCGGTGTTGGGTCGGTTGTGATTTGTGTGGCGATACGCGTCTTCTGCCCGCCTCTGTTGCCGATCCTTCCGAATCCGCTCGAAGCACAACTTCAGCACCTTGCGCCCGAGCCCGAGGTGGATGCGATGCACTTTGGCACAGGATTTGGAGAGCCACCGTGCCGTGTGGGCGGTGGTGGGCAACGGCAAAACAACAAAAAATGGGTAAAAAGAAACAGAAAAATAAGGTTCAACTGCAGACTGCTGACTTGTTGCCGTGTTTTTGCCACGGTGCTCTGTAGCCTCGCGTCCCACGGCGGTTGTGAGGGCGGACGGCTTGAGGGGCACAACGAGCCGCTCCTGCTCCCGGGTGTATTCACGAACTGCTGCACGGAGATGTCGACACCGGCGGTGACATGACGGCGGTTTGATGTTCGCGCTTCGCACCATGCCCCGGCCCGGACCCGGACCAAGAGGAACATGTGCAACTTGTCACGGGGTCGTCGATGGCTCCGAAAGGGAGCGCGCGCGCCCTAACGGGAGTTAGAAATTTGTACACACCTTCGCACGGTTGTTGGTGAAGTTGTTGGCACTGATTGCCGGGACCATGTTCGCCACCACGTGGCGGCGGCGGCGACGGAGTGGCACGATCGTTCTGATGGTGGTGAATTTGTCGTCACGTTTCTCTGGAGTCGGAGTGCCGGTGCCGGCGCTGCCTGCTGCTGACACCGACACCGTCGGCTCACTCCCACTACCGGTTGAACTTGGCCTCGTACGGTCGAGGGAAGGGACGCCGCACCCGGTGCGGTATTGCGTGGTGTTTGACACTATCTCGTTATTTATCGCGAACTGCGCCCTGCCGATTGCATCGCATGCCGCGAGCTGCGCATCGGCGAAGCGGGGCGAAGGTGTAGCTCACGGCCCTTCTCGGCCGCGCAACAAATTGACTGCAACATTCCGACTCCCAATTCGGCGCAAACGGTCGAAGGTTGAAGGTTCAATCACGAGCCGAATGTGCAAAGTGCGGACACGGACGTGTCAATTATGGCGGCGAGCACACGGGGCGGGCGCCAGCCAGGGAATTTATGTCACGACAGTTAATGAATACTTCAATCAGGGATGCGGCCAGGGATTGATATTTCGTGAAGATGAGAATCGGAGCGAGTGAATCGAAACTCCGACTGAAGCATGGTTCTTTGAGTCATTGTAAAAATATAAAACACGAGGGCTGCCTGAATAGGCATGTGGAAGTTCTATGTTTCCTCTAATCGCCTGTGCAGTTTCAAAGCGTTGTTTCCACTCCGTTTGTTTTGAGTAATAGAATTATGGCGTCGTGTTCTGGTGCAAACAAGAGAATAGTTGCTGAGAAAGTGAATCCTTGTGAGATTTATCGTCGTTTATTGGCTGTTTACGATACCGTTAAAAGGTCTACTGTGAATCGATGGGTAGTAAAATTTCGTGTTGACCAACCTGCAAAACTCTTAATTGTTGACTGAACACACAGCGGTCGTCCAATCACTGCCTGAGATGATAATCGTTGCAAACTTGTCGAAGATTTAATTCAAAGTTATGGGCCAATCACTGAACAGCGTATCGCAAACCAAATTTAAATATCCAAGAACCGTATTGGTTTGATTAAGGTATGATCTCTAAGAGAGACATTTAGTGTAATCGATACAGCTTGAACAGTGAAGTGAAGGCAGTTATGCGTTAAAGAAAAGTTGGAAAAATCCTTCTGTAGCGGAATGATCAAACTTGTACCATGTTGGGAGAAAATTGAAGTGGTTAACGGTGACTATGTTGAAAAGTAAATACCTGACTTTGAAGGTTAAGATTTGTACTTCAATTTGTTTCAATTTCCTTCCTATCTTGCTGTGTTTTATTTTTGTGCATCTCCTACAAGCATTTGTGCGTTACTTAGCAGAATATCCTCGTATAATTAAACAAACTAATGTGGACATTATGTTTTCTAATCTGTGTGCTTTGCTTGCAGTTATGTAGACATTTCACGTTTTTGTTATAATGTTCTAAATATTATAACATTTTGACACTAATGCTCATCAATCATATGCTTGAGTAGCATATGTACTAACGTAATAATCAATCTAACAAAAGAAAATGTTTCTTTTATTGAACTTTCAGAGTACCGATTTTTAATGCTACGTAAGTCGCACTTTTTGTCCGCTTTTTGTGGAACTTCAAAATCGCCTGCGACTTATGCTATATAAAGGATAACCAAAATTACTTGTACTCGAAGAAAACTAAGTATTATGCCTACGCTTAACGCTTAATTTGTCTAGCTTTTTGACAGGTAGACAAATTACATCGTTCTGGTTTTCTTGCACAGTGCTGGTTAATCTTGCAAATTGCCACATACAGTGCTATAATTAAGAAAGAATAACTTTCTTAATTTTAGATTGTGATTATCTGTGATCTGTGTGATTGTGACAGAGCTAGTACCAAGCAATTGTGTGAATGGGTCCTTTATGCTTGGGACAGTATCAAGAACGAAGTCATTGTTAAGTCCTTTAAAAATACAAGAATTTTGAATACTCTGGATGGGATTGAGCATGAGGCAAGTCCACATGTTAATGATGTAGAGGACACCTTCGGTAATCTATTGACTATCGACACCAGTGATACTAAAGAGGAGTTTTATGGCTACTGTCATGAATAAAGGAGTTATAAAGGAGTAATTGGATAGATTCCAAACAAGCTACAAAGTCAGTTTATTATTGAAGTAAGTAAAACTTGAAGTAAGTTTGAAAGTTATGGAAAATTCCACTTTTTCCAACATTTTCGATCCAAAAATCAGGCTGCGACTTATACAGGATATAAATCAAATGGTTCACTCAAATTGGGCTGAAAATAATAAAACTCCAGCTGTGTTCTGTCTTCGAACACAATCAATCATGTGCACCACCGAGACCGCGAGTCAGCTGCAAACTTATCGACCTGCCCCTGCGATAATTTTGGATATCCATTAAAGAGGTGAAAAAGTAATATTGTTTGTTTTACGAAACCGTTCTCGGGACGCCGACGAAGGGCTAAAGTTTGACGGTGATAAATACACCATAAATACAGTATCGCTTGCCACCGACCACCGGCAAGTAATTGGTGGTCGCATTAACTTGCGTTAAACTTTATTAACGTCGAACGCAGCCGAACGCAGCCGAACGCACACAATTTGCTACATTTTAATCTCCGCCGCCGCCGCCGCCGCACTTTCTTCGCAGCCGCTTTTTGGCCGCTGCGCGTTAACTGTCGGTTGTGGTGCTTTTGAAATGGCGATTATAATAAAAGTGCATGAAATGTTCAGTAAGCTTGAGAGCCCGTCCCGCCCGTCGCCGGGTTGCCGGGGTCTGTCGGCGGCACCGACAGAGGCCTTGTCCGGCCCCGAAAAAGTGAGGCGCGAGTGTGAACGGCAATATTTTATCCCCGACATGCACATGAATAATATTATAAATGCACCCGACGCGGCAAGTGCACAACGCGGGGCCCGGGGCCCACAGCAACGGAGGAAATTTTGTTTTTCTTATCCTTCTGCTGGTGCCGGTCGCCGGTGTGAGCCGCCTCGCTGGCTGCTGCAGCCTTTTGCGTGAGCCGACCGACATGCACTTAAAGGGTGGGAACCATCGCACATCCCGGGGAGTGGGTCCCGCTGGCCACTGGAAGACTCACTGGCGACGCTCGGCTGGCCACACCGGCAATGATCGGCAGGACAAAGGGGGCGCGAACGGGCTTGGGTGAATCGGGGGGGGGGCGCTCGGAGAAAAGCGCAACGAATTTCCGGCCCGGCCTTTCGGCGTTCTTGTGCCATTTGCGCTCTCGTCTACGACGCTGCCCGCTTTCTTCGGGTGCTACACTTCGCGGTTCGCAGCCTCGGGGTCGTAGGCGAGCGACTTTAAAGGACATTTGTGCCGGAGGCCCAGACCCAGACCCGTTCCCCGGTAGCGGTAGGGTTTTGGGCAAATAAATCTTCCGCATTTTGGATGGAAATTGGGGCAGGCACTTCGATTTGTCACACTCGTCGTTTGGAAATGGTGAGCGGGTCGACTTGTTTTTAAACACTCTCACACCAGATTAGAGATTCAGTAAACAATAGTTTAGTAGCGTATCGCTCGATTAGGTTTTCTATAAAGTAAAGATAAAGTAAAGATGAAGTACAAAAACTAAACAAACAAAAACCCAAAATATTAGCAACATTCTAATTAATAGTTTATTTGGTTTGGCATTTTCGAAGAACGGAAGCCTTGTCTTATGAGTCGATAACTTGTAAACAAGTTTTGTGAATATGAATAGACAACTTGCTCAACATACTAATGTGACCAATGCCAAACTGGAAACAGCGGTCGTCGATTATCATGGTGTGGTGCATCATGAATTCTGGATATCCTTTAGAGCCAATGGTACAGATAAAAGCCGAAACGAAGAATTTGTTGAAGGTTGTTCTCAAACAGAACTTTTCCGTTCGTTAAAAAAATGGGAACAACTTAAGACATAGGTGTGTTGCATAGAGCATAGATTTTTTATTTAGAAGCAAATTCTCGATATTTGATGGCCACGGTAGTAAGAAACAGACCAATTTCAATTTATTTTAATAATTGCCAAAAAACATGGCAAATAAAGGTCACTCAAATTTAGATAATAGAAACAAATAAGAGATGTAAGGGTTGTACTAGTAAGTATTTAGCTTTAGAAATCATTGTTCCTAGAATTGTTCCATACAGGTCCATAAGAGGCTTACTAATTTATGATATTAACGTTTGAAGCTGCTGAACTTTTACTCACTTTTATACAGACCCAGCTAACCTAAATAAAACTAAAAGCACTGGTCAGCAGTGAGCCGCAGAAATGTGGATAGAATTGTTTCAGAGTTTTACCCAAACGCTTCGATAGAAGCTAAAAAGAAGACTTCCGTTGTGTGTAGGTTGTCCTGGCCGAAGGTTGTGCCGCATACAGCACCCATTGCGCCTTGCCCAACGCCGAGGGTGTTCGTTCGGGGTGGCCTGCGGACCACTAACTGTGCCATTCAGACGCCAGGATAGCGGTCGCCACTGTCACTGGGCTGGCCGTTAGAATCGCCTTGAGTCGCTTTCTGTCGCTCGCCCCGCCAGGCCCACCTTCCAGCTGCGGAGCTATCCCCCCCCTGGGCGGCCATTCCAAGGTTCGAGTTGGCAAGGTTCACGATACAATCGCTGGGCCCACCCTACGCCAACCTGCAACCCCACTTTGACCGACCCCACCGACGAACTCGCCGGACGCCTTTTTCTCGAAGATAAACGACGGAGGACCATTTCGGCCGCTCGGTCTCGGCCCTAACGGCAAAGGAAGCGCCCGGCACCGGCACTCTCCGGAAGGTGTCCGTTTGATGCCGCACCGCCCCGCGGGAGGGAGGGTGGTGCGCGGCGCGAGTGGAACGAAAAAATGAAATATAAATTTACCCGAAAACAATACGCAAATAAATTCGATCGCAGATTTATTCGCCCCTTTCGGCCGGGTGCACCGTTTCCGCTCTGGCCACCGCTGCCAGGAGGGTGGTTCCCGGAGGAGGGTGGTTCCCCCGGGGCGGGTTTCTTCGGCAGCTTCTTCGGCAGCCACGGGCGCGGAGTTTCGCTGGTCGCATGGTCTTTGAACTCGCGAACGGTTTCCCAGCGGTTGGAATGCACCGGACTGCATGGCCGGGACCGGTGCATCCCTTCGTTCGATAAGATATGGGCGCGTGAAATGGTTTATGTCGGCTGGTGTGTTTGCTGACGGCGGAGACGGCCACTGCGCAGCCACGCTTTGATTGAGCTGTAGCCGGGTGGAGTCGGTGGATTTATGGATTGCGCGTGAATATTAAATCGTGCGTTAGGATTATGAAGTGATGTTCCGCGGAATCGCGCGGTCCTGACTAGAGGCTTTAAATAGCACAGGCAGCATCGTACATTTGCATTGTTGTAGATTCATCGACACGATGCCACATGCCAGATTTGGCATCCTATTTGAATAAGAAATACAGTTACTGAAGTTTTCAAGCTCCAGGACACGTTTTTGAAGAATAGAATTGAATGAAGAATTCTTGAAGAATGTTAATGATGAGGCTTTTACAGGCAGGGTTGTTGGCCCCGCAACAGCCACCTGAATGAAGAATATGACAACATGCATGTGTTTTTACGTAATTAGTGAACTTGCGAGACATTCTTGGATCCAATTAGTGAACTTATTTAAAACTAGCTATTCTCGGTGCACGTCGCTGTGCCTCAATTCATCCTTATTTCTCGATTGGGAGGCGTTTCAGAGGACTTCTTGGTGACGTATCCGATTAGCTTCTCTTTTCGATTCCCGTTACTTCTACTTTTCAAACGATCGGGCTTCCCGATGACGGCACGTTACGTTACGTTTGTATGGGAGCCCTCCCTCCCCGGAGGTGTGGGAGGGTCAAACTTTTCTATTCACAATTCGGGGTCACAAAACTAAGCTGCGCAAAATTTCAAGCGGATTGGTTCAGTAGTTTTGGAGAAAATGCGGTACATACAGAATAACACTCATTTTTATATATACAGAAGAAGAAGATATAGATTATTTATATTTGTAGAAGAAGATAGTGATGAAAGTAGTCGCTGCTCGGGTTAAGATTCCCGGACCAGGCAAAGCGTACGTTGTGGACCGAAGCAGATGCTATTCTGATCTGACGTTTGGCGCTTAAGGTCTTCTCCTTTTTGGCCACGTTTAATCGTGCATTTTCAAACTGTAGGATGATTATTTTGAGTCTTCGAGACATACGTTGACCTTTTGGAGGTTTTCTTGCCTTTAGTAGGGAATGGATAACGCACAGCTGATCTTGAGCGACTAGACAATAGAGTTTATTTTGGTCGGATCATCATTCTTGAAAAGCTCAGTCCTTCATAGGAACCGCTGAAGTGCTGCCAGTGCATCGATCTATGATCTGCTTTGTTCTTGTATGGCCCGTTCAAATTGGAGTGCGAGCAGTTGTCGTACCACCAGGCACCTTCATGATATGCAGCACAATTTACTCCCGTCCACACGTCATTATCACGATCGTACGTTGAGAATTTCATATTCTTGTGATATGACAGAGAATCGCCTGCAGTTCCGTTGTACGCTCCAAGTGTTTTTAGATTGTAATGTTCGGCTTCACTGCCAATCTCGAATGCTGCGTAGAGTGCAAATTTATAATTCCCCTTAAAGTCTCTCAGCTCAACCATCAGTTCATGGGGTCGCCCCGATGTCAGCTGATGTATTCGTTCCAGTCCGATCCAGAACTCCTTCTCAATGTCACCAAAACCATTCCGATACTCGGTCCAGTTGCGATAAAAGTCCAGCGATCCGTCGAATCGGATCTGTATCACCAACCAGATGCCTTTACCCATCATATCCCGTTGACAGTACGCCATAAAAGGGTTACTTGCACCGTTCGTCTGGATAATATATGCCCCAGACTGTGCATTCCGAATGTCACTGCACGAGGGATAGGGTGCATATGAAAGAGGATTGGTCTTCGTTGTAACACGCGTAAGTATTTGCGTCAAGATCTGCCATGATCGTTCCTGTAGGAGAGTAAAGTTGCGTCCAAAATCATCGAGGATGTCTTTTTGGTTTTGCGCAGCCTCTTCCCGGTGCTTAGTCAATTCGGTCTGTAGCTCCAAGAAACAGTGCTGCATGTGCGGCTCGCTGTCATTTTGGCTTTGCGCAGCTTCTTCCCGGTGCTTGGCCACTTCGGTCTGTAGTTCCAGAAAATTGTGCTGCATTTGGTCCAGTCTCATGGTCATATGCGCCTTGGTGTCAGCTTGGCTCTGCGCAGCCTCTTCCCGCTGCTTGGCCAATTCGGTCTGTAGTTCCAGTACACTGTGCTGCATGTAGTCTAGCTTTGCCATGAGCATCTCGAAAGCATATCCAGAAAAGCTAGCAGAACATGGTGTAGCAGAATCAGTTTCGTCGAAAATCGCGCCACCCGATCTGGCACTGCTGACAATGCACAAGAACACTGTCCATGCTATAGGCCCCATTCTTCCAAAACACACTTCACGACACTACGACACTCTGCGGGCTTAACGTTTCCAAAATACACAAATGAGCTCAAGGGTCCAGAATTCGCTTTATATAGGAGTAAAGACGTGAGAATCTTCTTCGTCTTCGTCATTCGTTTTCGTCTACTGAACCGCAAAAGTAAGCGTTAACATGGTGTTGGTTAAAATTGCGATAACGTAGCTGCGAGCAACTTGATTTAACATTAAATTCTATGGTTTATAAATAAATTGGTGATAAGAGAATCTTCATTGCATAGCTAAATAATGATATGACACTGTAATGTGTTTGTCAATCAGCGAACTTCGGGGTGATGCACACTTTTGCAATGGGTGGACGAAGTTTGCTGATTAATTAGACTTGGACTGCGTTCTACTTTCAGTTTTAACAAATGCTTAATCAACAAAAAGTGCGCACTCTTAACACTTTATTCAGTCACATTAAGGCTTTTCATCACCGACCATTAATATCGTATCCTGTCAAAAGCAAAACATACGAGGGCAGCAACATAAAGTCATACGTAGGACAACATGATTGCCATTTGCTTTGTACAGGGTGGTTACATAAGTGCACACTTCTTCAGCGGGGTATAAAATAAAAACGGCTGAATATTTTTCGATGCTTGAACTTTTGATTGAAAGGTTGATTCTAATTTTTATGTAAAACAATTTTGGTAAAATGTTCACCACGATTGGCTTAACACGATTTTGTATGGTCAAGGTAAAGTAGCGGGGGGTTTCAAACATTCACCAGAACATTTCTCCTTCCCAAAAACTCCCACCTGCAGAATTTGGTTCGATTTGTTTGACATCTATTTACAATCCGAGGTCACAAAACTACGCTGTGCAAAATTTCAAGCGAATTGGTTCAATAGCTTTGAAAAAAGTGCGGTACAGACAGACAAACAACCATTTTTATATATCAGGGGTTGGCTAAAAAGAAATCGACGTTTTTCACGACAGATGCCTTTTGTGATCGATAACTCGTGAAGTATCGATCGTACAGTTTCAAGTTTAGGCTCGTTTTAAAGCTGATACTTTACACTTAAAAAAATGCTTCATTGTTGTTTGGTTGTTTTATTCGTTTGTGAGTTACAGGGTGTTAACAATGGAGGTCAACGCAAAAAAATTCGGTATATTTTACAGTTTTTGTCCGATAAAGGCAAAAATTCAAGCTAGGCCGCTTAAGTTTCGCCGAGTGTTCATGGTGCCGATACTCTAACAGCTAGCTAGGTGAAATTTTGGTTTCGTTGACACGTTTCAGTTATTTTTTATGTTAAAGCCTAGGCAGACAAGTAATCGAAAATGTCGATAAAATATCAGAAATAATCAAAGTTGGTCGGCATGTTAGTAATCAGAGCATCGGCCAGTAGCTAAAGATTAACAAACAAACAGTTTTAAGCCATTTGCGCAAAGCTGGATTCACGAAGAAGCTCGATGTTTGGGTGCCACATCAATTGACACCGAAAAACATAAGGGATAGAATTTCCATCTGCGCAATTTTTGCCAAACGGAATGAAATCGACCCATTTCTTAAACGAATGGGTACTGGGGATGAGAAATGGGTCACTTATGACAATATCGTGTGAAATCGGTCGGGGTCTAAGCGTGATGAAGCAGCTTAACCTGTGGTCAAACCTGGACTCACGGCCAGGAAGGTTCTACTGTGTATATGATGGGACTCGAAAGGAACCGTTTATTATGAGTTGCTTCCGTGTAACTAAACACTAAATTCAGACCTCTACTGTCAACAACTGCACGGTTTGAAGCTAACCATTGACCAGAAACGACCAGAATCGGCCTACAGAAGAGGGGTTGTGTTCCATCAGGACAATTACAAAATTTACTGAGTGATGAAAAACTGAGATCAAAAAAGGATTGTGAAATTGGAATGCTCCAGTTTTTCGCCAATAACCACTAAGCCTTTTACAAAAAAGGCATTATAAGCATACCTTTGAAAAGATAGCAAATTTTCCAACAAAACGGTAAATATTTGACGTAAATCGGATCATCGGAAGTATCTTAAATATTGTCTTGACTTTAACTCAAAAATAATGGATTACTTTTTAGCCAGCCTTATATTTTATTTATTTGAAGTTTTGTACTAGCTACAAAAACTACAGAAATTATTGACAGTATTGACATCGCCCAACTAAATAATTTTAAATCTTTGTTTGGTAATACGTTTGTGGCTCGTCCGTAGATCAGTACACCCAATTCATTGGTCTCTATACGAAAAACGTTAGTTTGAATCTTGACTGAACCTTGGTGCATCAAGTGGAGTACAAAACCATAGAATACGTGATACATAGAAGATTCAATATTGTTACATCTCACTGGAACTGTAGCTAAGACAGACAGTGCGCAGTACCATCATTGATGATGAGAAAGTAACTCCCAGCAGCCAAAATTCATCTTCATTCATGTAAAGCAAAGAAAGCATCATATCAAAGGCTTGTTAAGTGACTTGATTTCAGACGAACCTCTCGGTTCCGATGCAACCGGAATGCACGGACCGTGCAAAGCGTTGGCGTAAGGTACTTCACTGACGCTATTTCCTTCCTCCTGCGTGCAATAGACACTTGTTTCTGCACATCCATAAATCACTGATTTGGGGATAAAACGAGTAAAATATCTAAATTTGCTACTAATGAAGAGCTTTACCGCGCTGTACCTGTACGCAGGGGTCAAAATATCTACGCGAAAGTGCTATCGCGAAAGGTGGAGTTCCCGTCCCCCGTGAAGCCACACGGATCCGCGCGGTCACTCGTTGCCGGGCCGGGAGTCGCCGGGTCGTGGTGTTTCTGCGCCCCCTCGAGCGGCCCGCAGCGGTCCGATAATAAACGGCTCTTAAATCACGGCCAACATATAATCTCGTCCGCCCGTCCGTCCGTCCGTTGGTCCATTGGTCCGGGTGTGGTCTGGGTGTTCGTTCGTCGCTGGACCGCTCGTTGGAGTCGCGCGCGATACGAATCACGCCCCGGCGAGCGGGGGTCGATGACGGTCCGCGATGACCGTCGCGTTGACTGGGGTTGATTTGTCGATGTTGTCGACTCCCGTCGCACCACCACCGCACTTCCAGCTCAGCAGGCTCTCTCGCGCCTCGCGCTTCTTATCTCCACCGTGGCCGGTGGTCAGGTGATGTCGGTCTGGGACCCCTGGCCAGCTTTCAAGACCGCGATATCGAACTGGCCGGCGAACGGAGGGGGACGGGCGATCTGTCCCGCGTGTGCCGTGGGGACAGTTTCGATGGCGAACCCGATCCCAAACCTGATGCGCCCGGTTTCGGTTCCGTTTTTTTTGCTCACATATCGCGCGTCGCGCTCGCGAAAGGAAGGTTCGATTTTGCCACCGGCGGCCCAGCAATAAATACCGGACCATTGTGGATAAGATTGTGGACGGGACCGGGCCGGCCAGATCGCAGTGCGGGTGATTTCGAGCTTTTGGAGAGTTCAGGCCGGTCACTTTTGGGGACGGAGCAGCAAGGCCGTTAATCAAATCCCAGCGGAATGCGGTCTATTTTGGGTTTCGGACCTGAAAGAATTTCTTCTGGGAAAAACGTTATCCAGTTTAGGACTTCCAGACTACGGAGCTCATAAGGTTGTTGGAGAAAAGGGTGATTTTTATGTTGCTTCTTTGTACGTTTTATAAGTTCTACAATTTCTGATAAAAGTAATTCTGTGAGAAGATATAATTGTACAAATATTTGTCAGATAATAAAGAAACATACAAGTTCTACAAAATATACCGAAGTTTAAATTACCTACTCCAAGACTCGATTCAGAGGATCTTTGGTAGTCACCATCACGCGATAATGAGGCAAATAATAGCTATCATGTTTAGCTCTTCTTTAACTTTTTCATCAGATCGTCACTTTGGCACCAATTTAGCTTGTTTGCAGCGCAACACAGCCAAACCGAACCATAATGTAATAGAAACCGGGCAAATTGAATTTAGAAAAACTCCACCATATGCGGGCGTGGATTTGAAATAAAATTTGAAGTTCTTTTGATTTCATGCCAATGCGCAACAGCTGATGACCCCCTGGAAAGACCTTCGATTTTTATGCTAAAAACCGCCAGCACTGCATACAAAAAAAAAGACTGCGTCCTACGCCAGTAACGGACACGGAGCTTTTTGTGGCACGTCATTCTCTTCCGTTTTTTTGCTCCAACGATATCCCTTGCTAAGGCTCGTATTTTTGCCCTTTTGCCCAAATCGGGACCACAAAAGCCGAGGCGGGCTGCGGGAGAGCATAACTCAGCCCGGTTCTTGTTGGAGCCCGTCCAGAAGATCCAGGACCCGCCGGCCCCCGCACCACACTCAACAAGTGTATCGAATGTCGTGGGTGGTTTCGAAGGCCTCCGAGCTGACCGGGAAATGCGTGCTCCGGAGAGAAACGTTCTGCATTGCACGGAACGGATCGACTGGCGGATTGTCACGGTGCGCCGCTGGTGGCTAATTGTTGGTGACCGCAGCGACACTGCAATTTGTTGCATCGCTCGCGTTCCTTCTGGCCATCGAAGGACCCACGGTGCCATCGCCGGCCCGTCGAAGGACTCGGCTGACTGATTAATTGCTCGACATTTGCAAGTCATATTTTACTAGCCCCAGGGTTCGCCGCGAGCTCGCTACGAGGCCCACGACGGACCGTTGGGTGGTGTCTTCTTTTTCAGCTTTTCATACGAGTTACGGAGCCCGGACCGAGCCTCATCTTTGCGGGTTTTCGATTTCGTGGGCGGTCTTGGGCGGCCGCCTTTAGCCCAATACTTCGACGGCCGTTAATCCGCATCGGCGCGGCGCGAGCCGCAGTGACCGCGGGGGACATCCTTTCGCAAGTGTCCGCGACGACACCAGCGAGCCGCGGGTGATCGGATCGGCAGACTGCAGCGTGTGTGAGCATAACAAATTACGAGAAGAATGTAATGAATAGCAAATTTAATATGGGCTAGGAAAAAAGCGGCGCAAAAACGCACCATCATCGCGTTGCACACCGGAATGCACCGGAGCGAGTGCATTCAGCTGCAGCATTCCGGCCGCGGGGGGTTGGGAACCCTGGTTTGTTGCACTCCGGCACCACGTGACACCGCGTTTGCTTTATTTTTAATCCCAATTTCGCTCCGATGCATTAGTCGGTGCATCGTGGGCCCATCGCCGGGACTCGAGGCCTGACAATTAATCCCGCGTTAAGTTGGCCAAAGTGGAACGAAAATGTGGACATCGAAAAAAAAACCAAACCACACAACCCGCGATAAGGACGACGCATTCCTCGGTTCCGTCTCGGTTCGGCGTGCGTGCGACCCGGCCGGCCTTGCCGGAGCGCGCCGGGTGATAGGGCGGCGGATTATGGCGATTTAGTGTCATCTCCCACGAAGATAGTTTCTGAATTTATGGTGCTGGCTGGTGTTTTGGTGCTCGTGAATGTGAACCTCCTCCCTTCGCGGGGATTAGAGAGTTGAATGTTACGGTTTTGATGAATTTGGTATTAAAAGGAACCATTCTCTTTTTTTACTGGCGCAACGTGGCCCGGGCCCCGGGATTCGGATGCGCTATGAGTGTTTGGGGAAAAACGAATAAATAATAATGTGACGTTAGGTTAACGTTGTTTTGAATGGGGTATCTTTAGTCGACAGTCAACAATTAACGTTTGGAACATTTATTGTGTTACGTCGTTTAGATAGATAGCCGTTCGAGGACGTTTTGAACTAGAATTAGACATAAGCATTTTACGGACACAAACACGACTCGTAAAGCTCGGAAGGAAAGCTCGATAAGTTATTGAAAGAGTGTTTCAGAAATCACACAAATTTCATGATTATGTCCCGTAAGAATTATTGAAAAGCAAACAAATGAAGTTGAGACAGGTATTTGTTTATGATTTGTATGTTTATTCGATCGACAATTGTACGAGAATTAAGTATGTCTACCACAAATACGGCCCAGTCCGTTCTTCTAAAATAAAAAAAAAAAAAGAATGTCTACCCTTTTTATGCTTACAATTACAACTTTTTTAACTTCACTGTCCTCTTTGAGGCCAATAAAAAGTTTGCGGCCCTCTAAAGGATAAATTGTTCTAAATTATGGAAAGATTATTCTTCAGTTATTGTTCTAATATTAATTAATTATTGTTCTTCTTAATTTTTTCGGGATTACCATCAAACTAGTGGCTAGTCCGCAGATCACCCGTCTTGTTGCATTGATTAATGCATTGGTTTGTGTGCGAAAGACGCCATTTTTATAGGATGGTGCTTAACACGGCTATGCTCCGTTCTCCGTTCTAATAACGATACATAAACCTTAAAAGTAGCGTACGCCGATCTGGACTGTTTTGGTTACTCTACAGAAAGAACGACTTGCAAGATAGACCCATCCTTCCATCCCAGATAGACATATCCTAAATCCTCTCTAGCCATCCGAATCAAGGACGTAAACTGATCAATTTCCCTAAAAGAACCGACTTATATACCGCGATCTAAATAAAGTACTTTTAGTCAACCATCAATCTCCATCAATAGAACCAAGCATCAACCAGACAGTAGTAAGCAAAGTGACGAATGATCCCGAACAGATCAAAGTCTCAAGAGTACCAGCAACAACCAGAATATTTAACTTAATAACAATTTCTTTTCATGCGACAATAATCAAACTAACCCCAAAATCTTACGAGGATCAAAGTAACAGCAAGCCTCGAGGCTACGGATCACCGTTTAATAAGCGTTGGTTTATGACCTGGTCAGCTGTCAAAGATTAACGGTCAACAATCGCAATCGATGCAACATTGTCCGGACTTTCTCACGTCCCGCCAGACAACTGAACTACTGAGCATCACCTAGTCAAAGGGCACGTCCTAAGCGATTCTAACCGAAGCGGCGCGTGGACGAGTTCGAAACATTAGAACCATCGTGCAGTCGGCAGTGCCGCCGCCTGCCGACGGGCTGCGGTCCATAAAACATAAAACAGGTTTTCCTCGCCCCGACCTTGTTTGGTGTGACACCCATAGACCACCGGCCCCCACCCGCCCCCAACCGCCCCACGCTCGTGGGAGGCTCCGATGGGCCAAATTGCTGACCAAGTTCACCATAAATAAGTGTACATTTCCGATACATTTATTGCACCACCCAAACATGGGGCCCCAACTTGGGGCCTTGCGTTCGCTGCATGGGGCGTTGATGGGGCTCTACCGCCCCATCCCGGGGGGTCGTACTGCCTGCTCCGCCGCCGTGCACCATCGGATAACCGCAACCGCATGCCAATCGCTTAGCGCGCATTGAGCCAACGAGCTACTATTTCACGTCACTCAGCGCGCATCACAGCCTCCCCGGCTTACCCCTGGACCACCCTTGGACCACCCCGTTCCCTTCCGTCGCGTCCGTCGTCGATGATGATGCCATTGACTTTGCTGGCTCGTAAAACATGCGTGGCTCCATAAAGTGAACAACTCATAAAAGTTATACTGCAACTGCCACCGTGGCGTTTTTCACCATCGGTTCTCTCTCTCACACACAGGGACAGACTCCTTCGACTCGCGTCTACTAGGGACACCAGCCCTACCAGGCTTGTGGTTCTCGCTCGCAGCAGCCCGCCCCGATTCAGCGCGCGCGCCCGACTGTTGAAGTGAAAAATGAGCCACATGATTTATGGTAAAATAAACTGTGGCATTTGTGATCTCCTCTTTAATGAGCGGGGCAGCCCGGCGATGGGGCACCCCCGGGACCGGGACCTGCTTGCCGGATTGCTGCCGGCGGGACAGGAATTGGTTCGTCAACGGTAACACCTTGCGACGCGCTGGTGGAGCGACACCTGAATCGATCGATTAGCTCCGTTTTCGGCGCTGATCAGGTTCAGGCTCGACCGTCAGAATGGGTGGCCAACCAACCCGCTCCAACCCGCCCTCGCCCTCTCTCTCGCGCGCCCGCTCCGTACTATGCAAATGTGGCGGCTGCGCGCCAAAAATGGTAAAAATGGACGTCCATCTGGCTCAGGGCCTCCCCGATCGAGCACCATAAACGAATGGACTTGTCACGCGACATCGGGTGGCATCGGACCGGGCGGGCGGCCGCACACACATATCGCAGGAGGGGCAACGCGCAGGTGGTGTCGTAAACGATCCGCGCCCGGCGAAAGCGCAACCATGCTCGAAGGCGTGCGCGTTTCGGTTCGTGTGTCCGTTTTTTTTTTCGTTTTTGGTCCTTTGGCTCGCTTAGTCCCGCGCGTGGACTGTTGCTGGCCGCGACGCGTATTATAAACTGGGTATAAAGTTTTACTGCAAATTGAATCCGGTTATCCGGGGCACGACGGGCGGGCTGTGCGGGACACACCGGGGACCCGGTTTCTGATACCTCGTGTCATGACTGGTCTACGCCATGGCGAGGCCCGCGAGACAGACGAATGAATGGTGTTTAGGGAAGAAGCGCTCCGTTATTAGCAGTCTTCGGTTTACGGGAGTGATCCGAGAACAGAATGAAACAGCATCCTAGTAAGAATCGAGGCATTGATTGGCGAAGCTCTGGCGAAAGGGCAGCTATTCGCTCTAAATTCATGGAGCCAAGAGGCTCACTATAAAGGCATTTCGTTCCTGATTTGAATCTTATCGATTTGAAGCCTTGAGTCTCTTGCGATTTGGTCTTTAAAACCTTTGGATGGTTAATAATAATAATTAAATTGTTTCTTGTTGTGTAGACCAAAAACAGATAAGTTTAAAGAATTTTAAATTAACATTCTAATAGATGAGACAAGCACCAAATAACTTTCTTAATGAGCAAACATTAAGAAAAATCTGCGCTGAACGCAGCTCCTTCCATTGCAACCTTCTTATGAACCTGCCCTGTCCTTAGCCCTGTGTTTTGTTCGCATTTTTACACTCGGAATACGGAATGCGATCTGCGTTGGCAAAAAAAAGACGCACGAACCATGCACCGTCTGCACCGATGGTCGTGAATAAATTTATGCTTATTATGGGCCGCCCTAGTATTTAAAAACGGTGGGAGTTTTCATCGGTTTCTCCAACCGAACCGCTGGCTGGACTCTTCACTGGCCTTACACTGGCTGCACGGGATGCTTGAGCCCGATCAGGGTTGACCTCCTGCGCCTCGAACCACCGAAAAGGTCGTAAATAAACGATTAAGAAGATATAAAATTTAACCAAAACTCTGGCACACCCTCGGGGGAGGGCGGCTCAGGCGGACCCGTATCCGAGCCGGAGGATCGTTCGGGTTTCGTTCATAAAATGCATAAACCCATCATAAAAGTCGACATAAATTTGGGTGAAATATTGTTTCGTGAAAATTGAGCAATTAAGGTAAGGAACTCTAAAGTTGTTGCGGTTGCGACCCCCGAAATGAATCGAACCGAACGAGGTGCCGCACATAATTACCCCCTGGCACAATGATCTTGAGCTGGGTGGGGCGGACTGGGGGAGGGTGCTTGATTCCGTGCTCGTAAAAAGCCGCTTTCGGACATTGATGATGAGAAAATGGTCTCGGAACCGGAGCCGTGTGTAGGCCGAGCTTGAGCCGGGATTAAATGGCCGGCGGTTTTGGGGGGGCTAGACTAGCCCTGCTGCCGAGGAATGTGCCCCAGGGGGGGTTGATCCGTGGCCGCCATGGAGACATCACCCGCGCAGGCGTTGACCCCACCACCGGTGGGGTCCTTCGGCCGGCGGTAAACGCTGCGCTGATGGAGACATTTAGGATTAGGTTCATTCCGTTTAATGTCTTTTTAATCTGGTTTGATGTGGAGCAAAGGGTTTTCGGGCGATCGGTCGGTCGGCTCGGAGCCCTCCAAGAATTCCCGGACTGCCCGCAAATGTGTTCAAGATGGAACATAAAATTCATTCGAACGATAGCCGGCCTCAGGCTGATTGTCGGTGAAATCATCTTGAGAATGGGTCATAAAAGGCCACCCCGGGGCCATCCACCAGCGAGCCAGGATGGCTTCACTTTTATGGGCCGCGGTTAAACTCGCGCGGCCACAGATCAAGCGCGGAACTGGACCCAGGCTAGGCACAAGACGAATTGAGTCACCTCTCAATTGATGTCGATGCACTTTTTCGACGATGGTCCCAAGATGCCCAACGAAGCCGGACCCTGGGAACACGTGTTTCTCAAGGTGATGCCCCATTCCCGGTTATGCTACCGAGCACCGGACCGAGCGCATCATATAACATGGCGCAGATTAACGCTATCACTGTCGCGCCCACTGTGTCCGGTGCAGTTTTCTTGGGGCTGGCGGCGGGTTCATCAAACCGGCTCCGCGGATGCAGCAGGGGCGACGGTCTCGTCGATCCGCTTCGCCCTGTCTGGCCGTAATTAAGATGTTTCCCGGTTTTAATGCTACGTTGTACTGGGATTTTACTCGAGGCCGTCGCGGAAGGTGTGTCGTCGGCGTAACTTCTGCTCCTTCCTTCCGCGCGATCCCCAGTGTGTGTGTGTTTTCTTTTTAACACCATCGCAACGACAGCATAAATGAGCTTGGGCTCGGGCCGGCAGCCGTAGCCGCTGAAGGCCACAAACCGAAGGTGGGTTTGGCCATTAAAATATGAAGCGACTAGACGAAAGCAGAAGAGGTGAAAAAAAATGCGGCTAAGCACGTAATGACAAGAAATTTTAAAGCGAAACGCGCGATAGAGCTTCGCCCACAGTCCCCGGGGCCAACAGCATCCCGGGAGCCTCCAGGCCGCGGTTTCAGGTTGTTCCGTCGTTTTAACGCCTGGTAAAAGTCAATAATAAAAATAGGAGAAAAATCCGGCGGCCATCTGGCGTGCGCACGGCAGAATCCTCGGGCCGGGTTGCAGTTTGTTTTACCGACATGCGCACGCCAATGTGTGAGAGAGAGAGAGTGTGCGAGTGCGTGGAATGCAATTTTTAACAGCCCTCCCCCCACGGTCGCTAATGCTCATAAAAGTGGCCAATAATTAGTTGGAAAATTCCCGTCGATATCCCTGGCCACAGATAATCCACTTTCGACGACGCGGGACCGTTAGCCGCGTTCGCACTAATTAGTGTCGACCGCTGGACGAGAGCGGAAGGCACACGCACACACGTCCCTGAAATGATGCATCTTTCAAACTTTTAATCATTTGCAATAAAAATCGATCATAAAACGATTTATAATGCTAGGGTGCTAGGGACCAGCTCGCTCCACTTCCCGATTGCTCCCGATTCAGTGCGTTGCGTGAACGTTATTTGTTGGGTGGGTTGGACGAACACCGTTTTCCCCACGGAATGCTGTTATCACAACATAGCGCAAAGGAAACGGAAATAAAACACCAATCAGTTTGGTCGAGAATGCGTTTGTGAAAACAAAACGAAGTGTTGCCTACAAACCTTAATGTGAATCAAAGAGAAAAATGAAGTCTTGTTTTTGAGATTTTCTTTTCTTTTATTTCACCTTTAAGATGGTTTGTGGTTGCAAATGGACTCACGTTTTGTGGTTGTATGACGTTCGATGCGTTCAAATCAAAGAAAAGACCGAAAATGAAATTTAACCACCATCTATTGTGGTGGTAACACTATCACGAGACAGATTTAGTCTAGCCCATGATCGCCAATTACCGTAAGAATCTATATCTTCTTCTTCTATATATAAGGTAGTCTAAAAAGTCAGCCATTATTTTTGCGTGTACCTCAAAACTTTATTTGAGATGAAAGTATCTCAAATAAAGTTTTGAAGAATAGTCCGATTTACGTTAAATATGCATCGTTTTGTTGAAAATTTTGAAGCCTTTTTAAAAATAGCTTTAGAACGCCTATCTCATAAAAGTCTTGGTCGTTATTGGTGAAAAACTCAAGCAATCTCTTTTCACAATCGAATTCACAATCTCACTTTTTCATCACTCAGGAAATTTTGTAGTGCGTGAAAAGGTGTCAATCGCTTAGTACAAGGTTCGAACTATACGGTGGATGCATTAAATCTTCCTAACCAAGCTCCCGGACTTTCTGGCGAGACACTAAAGACGTGCGTCACATTTCGTTGTTCTGGTGGAACACAAAAAGTATTCTCTTGGTCGATTCTGGTCGTTTCTGGCCAATTACTAGCTTCGAACGGTGCAGTAATTGACAGTAGAGATCTGAATTTAGTGTTTGGCTACACGGAAGCCACTCATAATAAACGATTCCTTTCCAGTCCCATCATATACACAGTAGAACCTTCCTGGCCGTGAGTCCTGGTTTGGCCAC
>NC_069145.1:58895225-58933190 GCF_943734635.1 Anopheles cruzii
CTAGCTTCGAACGGTGCAGTAATTGACAGTAGAGATCTGAATTTAGTGTTTGGCTACACGGAAGCCACTCATAATAAACGATTCCTTTCCAGTCCCATCATATACACAGTAGAACCTTCCTGGCCGTGAGTCCTGGTTTGGCCACCGGTTAAGCTGCTTCACCAAGCTTAGACCACGATCATTTTCACACAGTATTGTCGTATGTAACCCATTTCTTATCCCCAATACCCATCCGTTTAAGAAATAGGTCGATTTCGTTCCGTTTGGCCAAAACTTCACCGATGGAAATTCGAGCCATCATGTTTTTTTGGTGTAAATAGGGTGGCGCCCGCTGATAGAGCAGTCGGTAGTGCTCTTCGCTGTCACGCAGCTGGCCTGGGTTTCGAATCCCGGGATCGGTTGTCACTCAACCGGCCATGGTTTCGATTCCCGATACCGGCGTGACAGGGGGGTTGGCGCGGGGCTAACAATCCCGTCCGTAAAAATTAAATGTTACAGAAGAGCATCAGAGATTAGCATTGTCTCTGGTGCCAGGCCAAGACTGCTCAGCGGTTGTAGCGCCAAAAAAGAAGAAGAAGAAGGGTGGCGCCCAAACATCGAGCTTCTTCGTGAATCCAGCTTTGCGCCTGACTTAAAACTCTTCGATGATTGATCTTTAGCTCCTGGCCGATGCTATGATTACTAAAATGCCGATCTACTTTGATTATTTCTGTGATTTTATCGACATTTTCGATGACGTGTATGTCTAGGCTTTAATATGAAAATTAACTCGATCACTAAAGGCATCTATCGTGAAAATAATGGATTTCTTTTTAGACTACCTAATACTTTAAACAGTCCGGTTCTCAACGCAAAGACCTAGTATATAAAAATGGTTGTTTGTCTGTCTGTACCGCATTTTCTTCAAAACTACTGAACCAGACCGCGTGAAATTTTGCACGGCGTAGTTTTGTAACCTCGGATTGTGAATAGGAAAGTTTGACCCTCCCACACTTCCGGTGAGGGGGGGCTCCCATACAAACGTAACGTAACGTAACGTCCCATACAAACGTTTTCGAGCAAATCGAACCAAATTCGGCAGATGGGAATTTTGGGGAAGGGGAAAAGTTCTGGTGAATGTTTGAAACCCCCCGCTACTTTACCAAGCCCCCTTGGCCTCCTATACAAAATTGGGGTAAATTGCAGCAAAATTTGAAAAGTGTTCAAACAATTCCACAAACAAACAAACAACAAGTGTCGTTCAAGTTTAGGACTGTATCAAGAACGAAGTCAATGTTAAGTCTATGGCTATATCAATAAGCAGTGTTGTGGTTCGGAAAAGCCACATATCGTGCAAGAGAAGCCAATGCACCCACAACGAGTGACTGTTTGGTGCGGATTTTTGCTGATTGCTTCTTCGGCGAAATTGAAGCTGAGAACTTGGACGCCATTTGGGTTCAACAAAACGGTGCTACGTGCGATACAGCGACAGCCACAATCGATATTTATGTTATGCGAACAAACCAGCAATTATTGACAACTTCAAGATCCAAATTCCAGTTACTATTGGCGAAATAAAACCAGATTCAATCGAAAATGTACTCAAAAATAGGTCGACCGAATAAGCTACTGCCAAGCCAATCGTGGTGAATATTTTACCAAAATTGTTTTACATAAAAAAATAGAATCAACCTTTCAATCAAAAGTTCAAGCGTCGAACAATATTCGGCCGTTTTTATTTTATAACCCAATGAAAAAGTGTGCACTTATTTAACCACACTGTACAAAGCAAATGGCAATCATGTTGTCCTACGTATAACTTTATGTTGCTGCCCTCGTATGTTTTGCTTTTGACAGGATACTATATTAATAGTCGGTGGTGAAAAGCCTTAATGTGACTGAAGCATATTAAAACTGCGCACTTTTTGTTTAAGCATTGTTAAAAGAAAATTTAGAACACGGTCCAAGTCTAAGTAATCAGCAAACTTGTTCCACGCATTGCAAAAGTGTGCATCACACCAAAGTTCGTTGTTCGACAAGCACATTACAGTATCAAAACATTATCAAGCTATATAATGAAGATTCTGTTATCAGTAATTTATGTATAAACCATAGACTTTAATGTTAAATCAAGTTGCTCGCAGCTACGTTATCGCACTTTTAACCAACACCATGTTAACGCTTACTTTTGCGGTTAGGTAGACGAAGAAAACAAAACGAAGACGAAGTAGATTCTCACGTTTTTACTTCTATATAAAGCGAATTTTGGACCCTTGAGCTCATTTGTGTATTTTGGAAACGATAAGTCAGCAAAGTGTTGTGAAGTGTGTTTCGGAAGCATGGGGCCTCTAGCATGGACAGTGTTCTTGTGCATCGTCAGCAGTGCTAGATCGGGTGGCGTGATTTTCGACGAAACTGATTCTGCTACACCATGTTCTGCTAGCTTCTCTGGATATGCTTTCGAGATGCTCATGGCAAAGCTAGACTACATGCAGCACAGTGTTCTGGAACTACAGATCGAATCGGCCAAGCAGCGGGAAGAGCAAGCTGACACTAAGACGCACATGACCGTGGGACTAGACCAAATGCAGCAAAGCTTTTTGGGGCTACAGAGCGAATGGGCCAAGCACCGGGAAGAAGCTGCGCAAAACCAAAATAACAGCGATAAGAGCCTGGTCGATATTAAGAGGGCCGTGCAGAACAATTTCGATTCGATGCGTCGATTGGAGGATGATGTTGGACGCAACTTTACTCTCCTACAGGAACGATCATGGCAGATTTTGGCGCAAATACCTACGCGTGTTACAAAGAAGACCAATCCTCTTTCTTATGTGCCCTATCGTTCGTGCAGTGACATTCGGAATGCACAATCTGGGGCATATATTATCCAGGCGAACGATGAAAGTAACCCTTTAATGGTGTACTGTCAGAGGGATGTGAAGGATGGAGACAGCTGGTTGGTGATACAGCACCGATTCGATGGATCGCTAAACTTCTTTCGCAACTGGAAAGAGTATCGGGATGGTTTCGGTAACATTGCGGAGGAGTTCTGGATCGGACTGGAACGACTACATCAGCTGACATCGGGTCGAGCCCATGAACTGATGGTTGAGCTGAGAGACTTTAAGGGGAATTATAAATTTGCACTCTACACAGCATTCGAGATCGGCAATGAAACCGAACAATACAATTTGAAAACCCTTGGAGCGTACCACGGAACTGCAGGGGATTCTCTGTCATATAACAAGAATATGAAATTCTCAACGTACGATCGTGATAATGACAATTATAGTCCCCTAAATTGTGCTGCATTTCATGAGGGTGTCTGGTGGTACAACGTCTGCTCGAACTCCAATTTGAACGGGCCATACAAGAACATAGTAGATCATAGATCGATGTTCTGGTACTACTTCAGCGGTTCCAATGAAGGACTAAGCTTTTCAAGAATGATGATCCGACCAAAATAAACTCTATTGTATATTCGCTCAGGATCAGCTGTGCGTTATCCATTCACTACTAGTGTCCTTCCCTAGGTAGTGTCCTTCACTAGGCAGAAAAACCTCCAACAGGTCAACGTACGTCTCGAAGACTCGAAATAATCATCTTATAGTATGAAAATGCACGATTAAACGTGGCCAAAAAGGAGAAAACCTTCAGCGCCAAACGTCAAATCAAAATAGCTTCTGCTACAGTCCGTAACGTACGCTTTGCCTGGTCTGGAAATCTTAACCCGAGCAGCGACTACTTCCATCACTTTCTTTTTCTACAAATATAAATAATCTATATCTTCTTCTGTATATATAAAAATGAGTGTTATTCTGTCTGTACCGCATTTTCTCCAAAACTACTGAACCAATCCGCTTGAAATTTTGCGCAGCATAGTTTTGTGAATAGGAAAGTATGACCCTCCAACACCTCCGGGAGGGGGTGGCTCACATACAAACGTAACGTACCGTTACGTCTCATACGTAACGTCCCATACGTAACGCCCATGCGTAACGTCCCATGCAAACGTTTTCGAGCAAATCGAACCAAATTCGGCAGATGGGCGTTTTGGCGAAGGGGAAATGTTGTGGTGAATGTTTGAAACATCTCCACTTTTTACAAAGGAGGGCTCCCATACAAAATCTGGGTTAATGTCAGCAAAGCTCGGATATTTTTCAAGCAATTTAAGCCAAACTCAGGTGGTGCGAGTTTTGTCATGTATCCAACGGGAAGCGAAGAGGGAAGCTTCTCACAATCAAGAATCACCCCCAACCCATCACAATCAAGATAGATATGTTTTGAGTTACAAGCAAATTCTCGATATTTTTTGTAGCATCTCACTACAAAACGAAACACGCAACGATATGGTGGATAAATTAATTGCATTTCAATCTTGTCTGTATCTTTATAAGCCAAAAGTTTACGTACCGTGGTACTGAATTGTGGCGTTTATGCTGCCTCGATTAAGCACATGATCCGCAGGCGCCCAATATACTCGCGCATACACATAAAACCTACCAAAATTGAGAACGTATCGTAGATGAAGTTTGCCATTTTTTTTGCAATCGCGCCCCGATGTTGCTACCGCTCTTTTGAGCCACACTAAGTGCAGCGAAGGCAAAACAGTAAACGCTCGAGCCCGGGGGCTCATAATCTGGTTTTCCGTCGCAAAGACTGCATATGCCCGTTTAATAATCGCTTCTAAGTTGAGGATGCTGCTTGCAGGAGGGATCCTTTTTCGTTGCAAGCCAAAAGAACGTCTTCCTTTGTTCTTCCGAATCCCGAAACAGAATAATGTTTCATTGGCGGGTAGCGGTGGCTAAAAAAAATCTGAATGATTACCCTGTGTGATGTCCTAAAACGAAACATAATTTTACGGAAGCAGCAGCACAAAAAGCAACAAAAAAACGCTCCATCCGGTCCGGATTACAAGACGACGTCGTCGTCGCCGAGCGTATAATTTCACAACGGGAGCGAAATCATAAAGCAGCATCGTAACATATCGTCGTTGCATCTGCTTGGCCACGGGGCGGGGGGCTGGGCCGCCGAGATTAGAACTTTCGGTACGCCCCAATATGGTGGTCCCGATGAGCAGAGAACAGAGAACAGATTATCTTCGCTCCATCGACAGATTGCATGGCGGCCGATGTGTGGTCGGCCGAAGACAGGACAGGAGCCGACGACGCAGAAAGATGATTGCAAATTGCAGCGCCGTGTCGCCGGGGCCAGAAGGAGCATATTTTCATATCATCCCCACCAGCAGCACCGAAAGGACGCCCCCGAGAAGAAGCACACAAAAAACACGAAATCTCTTCACGAACATGAACCTTATCGTGAGCCCGCGCTGCACATGGAGGGCGCTGAAAGGGCCTCCGAACGAAGGATGCAAAACCGGGCTGCATCGTCCTGCGGCCTGCACAGCCATCCCGGCCAGTCAGTCAGTCCCTCCGGCCACCGTCAGTCATCTGCGGCGTGGCTTCCGAAACGCTTGGAGCGAGCAACGCAAAGAAGAACGATGGCAGCAGCAGCAGCAGCGAATGGCAATGGCAAGGAGCATAAGCATATTACATTCATAATTCCGTGTAGCATCATATTTTGCTTCGCTCCGCGTACGACGACCAGGCCCACCAGGCCCGGAGGCTGTGTGCTGTTCGGTTTATGTTTCCGATAACATCGAACCACCACCACCGTTGCAGCAGCATCGTTGCGGGTGTGTTCCGCGGTCCACGTACTGCCCGTATCACTTTTCCCGGCCCCGAAAGAGACACCTGATTCCTCCTGCCGTCGCCGCCGCAGCCGCAGAAGGACAGAAGCTTTTTGCGCCTGAAAAGACCCCAACATGGAGACCGAGCATATGAGCTACGTACGATGGGGGGGCGCTGTTTAGCCTTCTGCTCTTTATTATGCTCCTGCCTGCCATGTTCCTGGGGTTCTTGTGCTTATTCGACGATCTCTCTTTTTTGCTCTCCCTCTCGCTCCTTCTCACTTGCTTTCGGGCCCCGGTCCGGAACTCTGATTTAGGACGCCGATGATGGTGATTATTCGGTTATTATTATTGCTATTATTATGGGAAAATAAAACAAAAACCCAGGGCGCAGCATAAACCATCGTGCCGGTGCTGCTCGGCATCGGCCACGAGCATAATGCGAGCACGCACCGCGCGAATTTTTGCTGGCGAAACAGCTACGGTGAAGCTTTTGATTCCACCGTTTTTTATGCTGCATTCGTTTCTCGATCCGTTGTTGGGGCTGCAGGAGATCGTCAAGGAGATCTTTCCCGCCGTGGTCGCCACAAGTTTATGGTGCGGCAATTCATTAGCCGAATGGGCGTGTAAAGGATGAAGATATTGACGGTGACGGTCGAAAAGTTTGGACAACCGAACGAAAAACGGCACCCACCACACCGGGCGTAACTCAGCCGGGACCTCAAAGCGCGGAGGGCCATCAAGCGGCCCCCTTCCAATAAAGTTCCAACAACGCTGGACTCATGTTTCCTCCGACGGGCTGGCCAACCGAGGGCAAACTAATGGCGACCGTTCGGTTAAATGATGTGATTTCGCTCCGTGAACAAGACATCCGATATGCTTAAGTGAGGGAATGATCATCACCGGAGGAGTTAGTTAGTTATTTAAGGGATTTTCTCATTGGTTGACAAGTCTGGAAGGCAGATAATGGCGGGGTTCTATTATTCCAATGATCATTTAACTGGTGATGATGTTAACGGCGGTCACATAACTAGAAACTATGATGCTGCTGACTTATGAAGGTGGACGATTAGCCTTTGAAATTTGATATACTTTCTGCTCTATCGATTTATTGGATTTTTATTTTGTTTGAAACATTATGCAAAACGTGTTGGCGGTACTTCCTTTAAATAATGTGTTTGCTTGACACACATTACATTAATGTGTTTCAGACAATAAATTATGTCGGACGTATGCTTTATTAGACTTTGCTGGGGTTCGTCGTTGGCGTTAAGCAGAGTTTATGAATCTTCGTTTCAGGTTTTTTCCAAAAGAGTGTACAACAATCTGGTTTAATAAAAGTCCGAAGCGAATAGAAATGCTGTCTATATATATAAAAATGGTTGTTTGTCTGTCTGTACCGCATTTTCTCCAAAACTACTGAACCAATCCGCGTGAAATTTTGCACAGCGTAGTTTTGTGACCCCGGATTGTGAATAGGAAAGTTTGACCCTTCCACGCCTCCGGGGAGGGGGGGCTCCCATACAAACGTAACATAAAAATCAGCATAATTCGGGTTGTTTTTGAGCAAATCGAACAAAATTAGGCAGATGGGAGTTTTGGGGAAGGGGAAATGTTGTGGTGAATGTTTCAAACCCCTCACCCCTTTACAAAGGGGGGCTCCCATACAAAATCTGGGTTAATGTTAGCAAAGTTCGGATAATTTTCAAGCAATTTGAGCCAAACTCAAGTAGTGCGAGTTTTGACATGTATACAACGGGAAGCGAAAACGGAAGCTGATCGGATACGGCACCGGGAAACGAAGGAGTAACGTAAGGTGGGACGGGAAACTGAACGAATACGCTACCGGGAAGCCCGATCGTCTGAAAAGGAGGAGTAACGGGAAGCGAAAAGGGAAGCTGATCAGATACGTCACCAAGAAGTCTCTGAAACGCCTCCCAATCGAGAAAGAAGGATGAAATGAGGCGCAGCGACGCGCGCCGGGAACTGCTAGTGTATAAATAAAGTAGTAGTAGACATCTAAAGTATAGGAAATCACCAAATGATGCATAGATTTTCGGTGGTGAGGCTTGCCCGAGGACTCGCCAGTATCAATGGACACCGAGTTAACACTCATTAGTTCACATTAGTTCATAAGCACTAAGATCAACATGAAATACCTTTAAGCGATTTTCAGTTTGACACGCAATTTGATGGCAATTAATTTCACAGGCTGATGTTTTAAGAGCACACTCAGACCAGCACACTCAGAAGAATGAATGGCTGCGACTTAGGTCTATTTAGATCACCTGACCCGAAGGTAAACAAATTAATGCACCTGCACACAACAGCCAGGTTGCCATCCTCCAGTAACGAAAGTGAAATGCTCTCGCCGAAAAAATGTTGGGGAAAGTCGACGCCGAAATGTTATGAAACTTTGAAGAAGGTTTACGCGAATGGTTGGCCATTGTCACTGATCGCCCATTGAGTGGTTCAAATTATTCGGAAAGGAAGCGGAAGACGCTGCAGGTGATCAGCGCTCCGGTTGATTTGTGATTTCAAAAAATAACATGCATGTTCAAAAAATTACCAACAAAATTAAAAAAAACGGTCCTTAAAAACGGCGTATTGGTGCCATTGCTAAGCAAGTGGGATTTAATAAAAAACAGAGAAACAAAAAGTGATCCGAGATGTGGAAAGAGAACTTTTCCATCATATTGTCTAACAAACAGGTAGCATTATGAAACACTCGTCCTATTCGACAGACTTAGAACCATCCTGCTTTAAAGGAACCTGTCACGATTCCTTAGAGGACGCAAAACAAAAACAAACTGTTACTGTAAAAAGTTATTAATAATAATCTGGGAAATTATCGCAATTATTTTGCTTTTTTTTTACAGCACTAGTTTTATTTCACGTTTTCTCATCTCATTCGATCCAAACCTTTACTAAACTTAAACTTTGCGCCTAGTATTGAACATAATTTATGTTTTCTTCCCTTAATAGTTTTAAGCTCTGTTTTCTCCGTAATCGATAATATTCGGAACTGCGAGCATCGGCCACAATTGATTGAATTGTCGACCGGCTGCAGTCCGCACTGAAGGTGGGTCCCAACTTCCTTCCACTGGTTGAAAGAGGTCGAAAGGAAGCCTTCGGGCCATCTTCAGGCTGCATACGCAAAGCGGACAAGACAAGGGACCTACTTGCCTACAGAACGTACACCGCAGTCTTTTTGGTGGTATAATCAAGAGAGACAGAGAGAGAGAGAGAGATAAAGAGCCGATGTATCGAACGAGAAGTGTCTTCCACGAACCGATCACTCGATCATCCGACGTTGTCGTTGTCGGGGCAAATGGGACGCGAGGAAGCGCTGGGCCAGCGAACCCAGCGAACATCACGCAAAATTATGATACGCAGCATCCGACGACGCAATAAAACCGACGCAAGAGGCAAGAAGCAGCACCGAGGCCGGCAATCATGCTGCCGGCTGGGCACGGGATCGAAAGGAAAATGAAAGGAAAATGCGCAAGCGACGGGACGGGTTTCGCTGCAACGGAAGCGCACAACACGGCCCACCGCCAAGCTCCCGAAATCCGGGGAGGTGCACTTGGCGTGCATGGAAATGCGTCGGAAGAACAATAATGATAGTAATACTAACAGCGCATCCCGGAGGCCGCCGCGAAACATAATACTCGCCGCAGAGCGCAGAGCGGAGCGCAGAAGACGCTCCGCGGGAAGACGACAAAGGCCAGGCCAGGGAAACACGGCCAGCGCAGACGGAGCATAAAAGCGAACGAGATACGAGGCAACGGCGATCGCTGTGGCGGTCGGCCGAGTGTAGAATGAATGATTTTATGAATGAACGAAAATTAAAATCGAGTAGCTTCGAGCAAAGTGTAGGTAGTTATCAGCCGGGGAACGAGTTTTACTCCGCCGACCCCGCTCCGCCCGGCCGCCGGCAATTGATGGTTCCGACGCAGTGCGGGAACTGCGGGCGGGACACGGGCACGCCAATTTGCCCACCGTCTGGACGACGGTGGGCTGCGGCTACTGGCTGACCGGCCCCGGGAAGGTACTCGCGCCCGCACGCATAAATGCAACCCCCGGGTTCGAGGCGTTCTTCGCGGACCAAGGGCGGTCCGCTGCCCACTGGCCCACAGTGGCCGGTGGGAGGATGTTTATGCCGCGCTGTTAGGTGGGCTCTGCTCTGCTCTGTTCTGCTGCGTTCTGACGTTGTAGCTCCCCTTTTCCATTCCTGTTCTTCCTGCGCCATCAGTTTCAGACTCCGCAGATTCGCGGGTTTTGTGGTTTGGACGGTGAGATTTGTTGTCGGTTGTTGGGCTTCTTGCATTACCTCCTCGCATCATCATCGTCATCGTCGTCGGCGGCGGCGTCGCCGGTGTCATAGCGAGCAATCCCGGGGGCACTCCCACTCGAGAGAGAGAGAGTGCATTTAGTGTGTGTCTGCTCCGCACGGTCGATCCTTGCAGCATAATGCTGGGGCCGACGCAAAAACTGAACCACGCAAAACACGCAGCAGCAGCATCAATTGTGCTGTGCTGTGCTTCGGCAGGATGCTCCGAGGGAGTTTTGGAGCAAAAACGTGCATTTTTGCCACAATATTTCGTTGCTCTCTGCGAACACTGATGGTTGCCGGTGTTGCTGGTGTTCTTCTTTAATGCACAGTATCCTGTAGGAGTTTTTATCGAGCGGAATGTACCCGGTGCTCGAAGCACCGGGCTTACACATGACGGTTTTTTTGGGCGTTTCGGTGTTTCCAATTGGTAGCAAATAACGTTCACTTGAAAAATGTGGTTGATGTGTTGTGAAATAACTAGTTGATGGCTCGAACTTTACTCGGTGCCGTGTAACGAAAGTGGCGAAATGATCGTTGAACAAATCCCCCACTCGGAATTAGGCTTTCTATGAGAAGAAACAAAAAAAGGTTGGCTGATTTACTTTAATCTAATCTTAATCTTGCTTTACTTTAATCTTTAATCCTTAATATTAACTTTAATCTTTTAGTGAGCAAGTTAGCTTAAAAAGACCATTTTTTTTTCTTGCAAACGCATACAACGTCATGCAAATCCGATTGCAGATTAAAAAGTTATGCGCGTTTATTTCTCAGAAGGTTTATAGCGTGTGTTAAAGAAGTAAGCAAAGGAACCAAGAGCCAACATTAAATTATGGTTTAAACTTGGTAGAATAAGGACTGAGACCTATAGTTTGTTGCAACAAGTTTATAATTATGAGTGTACAAGTATGAGTAGAGTACACCAAGAGTTTTTATGTGCCATAAAGAAAGTCAAAAACAGACAAACAAACAAACAAACAAATTTCGAGAATAAAGACAACGCGGATCACTTTTTAAGATTCGATAGGTTTAATCCTAGTGGAGCTGAAAGTGATACGGTCAACAAGGAATACTATTTAGAAGTACTGAAAAGATTATGGTTAATTTACGATTATGGAATTTTACGAGTGCGATCTGAATTGGATAAGCAAGTGATTTTGTTACACGACAATGCTTCTCCTCACAAGACCGTCGCAGTTAAGGAGTTTACTAACGGGTTAGCTAAGCACCCGGTTAGTTAAACCTACTGTCACATAAAAACGCATAACTTTTGCATGCGTGAATTTGCATTTAGGATGCGGCTCATTTGCATGAATTAGGATGCGTTTTAAAGAAAGAGGAAAACAGGAAGAAAACATCTTTCAAACTAAGCTTCTTACTAATAGATATGGCTGCATTTTATATTTAAAAAGTAAAAGTTCCTTATTTAAAAGACATAATCTGTTGTCGAAAAATAAAAGAAAACATCGGATTAAATACTCGGAGGCTAGCCCTTATCGATTTCAAGTGCCTAATTCTATCGAAAAAACTTCTAAATGACGCCAATTGACACTATGGACGTATGCATTGTTGACGTGTGTAAAATATGCCGAAAAGTAAGTTCTCATTCATGTTTGGTGGACAACAAAAAAATCTTGATATGATTTTGGAAGCTAAGATTGGAGCAACAAATAGTCCAGTCTTAACGCTTAAGATTTCATTTGATTCGAAACACACTGCAACGCATCAGCGCGACGAACTCTTACTATCAAGTGCCGAGGGCTCTAGCTGTCTTGGTGGCTTTCAAAATAACTCCAATTAGCTGAACGATCGCTCTGAGCTAACACTGAACGGTACGTCGTGGTGCATCTGGGAAGAACCAACCTAATCCCGCTGGTAGCGAATGGTCGGAAGTATTTCTAACAAACGCCCCTTGCCAATCCGTTGAGATCAAAACAGAACGCAACATCTTGAAGCGGCGCGATTTTCGGGCACGTTCCGACGGAGGAAGCCGTCGGATGATTTATGACAAAATGCTGCGCTTTTAGTCTGTAATTTATTTTAAATTGTTAATTTGATTCGGTGGAAGTTGCGTTCGCCACGGGAGCGATTAGAGCGCTCCTTGTCCGGCTCTGGAAAATTATAGTTTTTTTTTATGTTGTAGCGCACAACAGCGTTTAAGAATTTTTGTGCCGAGTTTTTGTGGCAGAATTCAACCGAAAATTCTACCCCAGGGAAACATGATGAAAATAATGTTTTCGTGAGCTGATCGTTTCAGTCCTACGCGCAAAATGAGTCAACTCCTGAAAAGTGTAGGCCAAGAAATGCTCGCTCGCCCAGATTGCCGATCACCAACCGCGAGTAGGACGTGAAGGACGAAACGGACGGACTGTTCCGTGGGCCTCGTAATTCAGCGGAATTGTCTGGCCACCTCCACAATACATCCTGCCGGGGTGGACGAGAAGTCCACCGGTCCCCCGGGGGCAGAACGGCGCGGGAAGTGCCACGAGAGAGCGAGTGAGTGTTCGGTTAATTTGCCGTTGCCTTACGCTCGGTGGAGGTTTAATTTTAACGAATTGCAAGGATGTGGTTGGCCGACGTTGGACGAACCGTGTATGACGAGGAGCGAAAAGGGTAACCGACCGACGGGACGGGACCGACGGGACGGGACCGACATTTTTTTTCTCGTCCCTCGCAGGAGGTTCGATTACGCAGAACGGTTGCGTGGACGTGGCCACCACCACTTCAGGCCTGCGAGATCGTTTTGTCCCTCGCTCGGAGAACCGAAAAAAGGCGTCTACCTTCGCATATTTATCACTGCGTACGGTACAGTGCGGTGAATGTTATGCGGCAGGATTTATGTGTGCAAATTAAATGCAACCGCGAGCGGGTAACACGAAATGTAACAAAACGTTTCTACAACTTCTCGAGATCTCCAGCAGATTTTTTTCAATTACCAGACTCGCAAAGAAATGCATTTTTTGTACATTCGCCAAAGTAGGAATCTCCAGAGGCAAAGGCTCATGAAATTATTGGGTTGATGTTTCAGATGATTCTATTCATTCCTACGATTTGATATGTACGTCATATTTTTTATCTGACTTGAAATATGTTAAAAATAAAAACAGTTTAAGTAGTGTTCTGTAAAAATTGAAGTAACTTAGTTTTCTGTGGATCGAAAAGGCCGAGTTTTGTTCTGAATAAAGGGCATCGGCGGGAATCGTTACTTTTGCTTCTTCATTTGAAGAAACATCGTTTGCTTGTGGAAGCTTATAGTGGACATGCTCCAGCAGTGAAAAATTGTGAGATAATTGGTTTCCACCATTCAATTGTGTTGATTTCAATCTGAAGGATGATCATCCTGGTGCACTGAAAAGGTTTGAAGATGAGGAATTGTAGAAGTTGTTGGTTGTTGTAAACGAAATGTGCAGAAACACTAAATGTGTCCCAGGCAGCAGTTTGACATCGTTTGAAAGTCATCGTAGATTTTGAAGTTGTCCTGAATATTTTTAGTTTTCTTCATCGAAAAAACCCTGTACTTTGTTGTTTAATAGGAAAAGGTATCAATTGAGGAGAGCATCACCAGATTGTTTTGATTTCAAAAAATCCATAACATTGTTGTGATGTTAATACCTCATCAGAAATGCCTCATAAAATTTTGAAGCATAAATTGCACCTTTCGAAGCGGAATGTACGATCAGGTTATAAAACTAAACCAGCACACGATGGCATTGCCAGCAGTGTTCGTGCGAAACGTGGGCCCTTGCTACGGAATCGGCTAAGGGCTCCCCGATGCCAGGCGGCTTCTAAATAATTGAAGCCATAGAAGGGCCATCAGATCGCCACCGGCACCGGGCGCAGTTCCACGCTACACTTTCGGGTTGCACCCACCACAACGGCCGGCAGCTTCGACGGAAGCGCTGTTCGCCGCCAGGACGGCAGAAGCCGCGTCTCCCCGGGCGCCTTCAGCCACATCCGGATGAATGAAGATCACGCCGGTGGGCGCCGGACCGGTGCGGTGGCTCGAGAGATGATTGGTCGCGCGGTAGAACCCGAACCTCGAATCTCGACCGACCGACCGCGAGCACGGGTAATTGTTTTAAAATTTAAATTTCCCGCCAACTGGGGCTGCCCGAAGACGCGACGAAACGGCATGAAATTGGCAGCCATTTACCAGCGGGGCGGCGGGGGGAGCGAAGGCGTTTGTGTTCGGTTCGGTTTACTGCTCCTTGCCCAGCAAAAAATTGGTTCGTCTGACGATGATGTATTGCAACCGGTGCGGGAAGGATGCGATCCTCGCCTTTCTGCGCCCCGTGTTGTCGTTTGCCTTTTTATGCTGTTTATGCTGCGTTGGACGGACAGATGGACAGCACCGGCGAAGAAAATTATTCTCGGCTGGAAGCACGCCTGTCGCCCACCTTTCTCGGGTGTGTGTGTGTGTGCGTGAGCTGGTTTTCATGCGTTCTGCTCTGGCCTGGCTCGGCGTAGGATGTAGGCGATCGCAACAAGATGCAGCCTCCGGTGCGGTGGTGCAATCAACCGCCCATTTGCTCTCTCGTCGATGTTTGGACGCTTCGGATCGGATCGCTCGTGAGAGGGCGGTTGTCTGGGTGGAACGAAGCGGGCGGCAGCAAGGTGCACACTTAAACGTAGGTGCAACTCCCGAAAGGGAAAGCCAGAAGTTGGAAAAAGGCGTCGTACTACTCGCCATCATTGAGACACTTGAAATAGGCACCACTGGGAGTATTGGGATTTGTTTGGAAGTGGCCTTAGTACTCCACGCCGTCTGCGGCTTCGTGTAGTGAACTAAACTAGGATTGCTACTGTTGCTATTGGCAAAATCCAAGGCATCCTTTTTTGAACATGCTTCTCAAAATGTTTATTCTTCTAAAGCTTTGTCATTATCTGTAAAGTTATTCTTATTCTAGTCTTATTCTACCAACTATTGACTCTCAACAGTGTCCACGGAACGGTCTTTTCAGTTAAGCGAATTTCCAGAAGTCACATAATCCTAAGTCAAGCGAATACGTTAATTGTGGATGTGTGCCGAAAAGATCGTGTAACATATTAACTTATTAACAACAGAACGTGAGGATAATGTTGAACGCTTTTGCAACATCGTATTATTTCAGACTGGTGTTTCCAAAACTTGGATATGACGATTTGCAATTGTCATTATGTTTATACACATTCGAATGCAACTTTCTCGTTAACATTTGGAGCGTTTTCGAAAGGATACAGTGGATTTTTTGCGTCGACTCATCGTTATGGATAAGACTTGGGTCTCTCACCATGATCGTGATGTTGGAGTATTGGAGTTAGTGTTCACATTGGCAACACTGACTGGAATTGTATCGATTGCATAATTGGCAACACTGTCCTTCTGACAGTTGTATTATCCTAATTGGCAACACTGTTCTTCTGACAGTTTTATTTAACGCCGTAATAAATTCCTTCTTTCCTGTCGTACCTCCAACTTAACAGAACGTGTTTTTACTCAGCTCCGCTATCCTGCAACACGTGAATCAAAACAAGAGGCTAAAGATTGGTGTAAACCTGGTTTTTCGGCTCCGAAACTAAACGTCTAAACTACCTACAAACTAAATCAAAACTAAAAAATGGAAAAATCCATGGATTAAAGTTCGAATTGTTGGAGCTTTCACCGTATTCACCAGATTAGACCTTTAGCGACTTCCATCTGTTTCCAGACCTGAAAAAATCATGCGTGGAAAGCGTTTTTCATCAAAAAATGAAGCCGTAATAGCTGTGGAAGCGTATTTTGCAGCCCTTTCAGATTCTCACCTAAAGGATGGACTTAATGAATCGAAGTCTACTTAAACAAGTATATTGATGTTCAGGGAGACCATACCGAATAATAAAGTTCAAACAGTAAAATTGTGTTTTTCTTATCGAACCGCAAAACTAATTGAACAGCCAGGTAGTAAAAAACCTTTTACAAGCAACTCTATTAAATCGCTCTTTTGCTTCAACTGTTTGTCAATTGTCAATTTATTTTATCCCAAAATATCGACAGAAGCCATCGATCGGAGACCCTGAGTTGCCAAACACAAACAAGTTGCGTTTGATGAGCGTTTTCGTGCAGCGTGATTGTTCCGTGGCTTTGGAAAACAAACGAATGCAGTTGCAAGTAAACGAATCGCTTGAAAACCCCCGCTCGTTTCTTGAGTGTTTATGCTGTTTTATGCTGGTGGGAGGGCCCCGTCGATGGTTTTCAATTTCCAACACTATCCGCTATCCGACGCTGCACGCCACCCGAAGAACGTTAATGGCCGTGCCCGGCGTTTCCATTGACCAGATCGGCGATCGATCTGGCGAAATTGAAAGCCTTGGCCCGACACGAAACACGTTGGCCCGAACGCAAAAGGCGAAAAATTAAACGATTTATTTTCCGGCCAGAGTGGGTGGGTACGGTCGTTCGCAGGCGAAACAAGAAGCAGCGGGAAGGAAGCAGCCCCACCGCAACGGGTGGTGTAATTTTGGGCTTTTTAAATTACTTTTCGGAAAATAAATTCAACCAACGCAGGGGAACGCCGGGCGCCGCTGTTACGTTTCGGATGTTTATTTTTCCCTCCAACTCTTCACGGGTCCGTAGAGTAACGTTTTGAAGTTCAGAATTTAAGGCAACGAAAATATTTGAGAAAATAATTGGAACTGCGAACGGGCTGCGTTGGTGATTAAAGGGAGCCAAGTTTTAAAATGGTGCATCTCTGTTGGTGTTTCCGTTTAGAACTCGGCGCAACTTCGCCGGTGGTCCTGCACGTGGCGGCACGCGCGATCGTGGTCCCGCTGTCGCGCTCCAGTTCTCCAGGCGCAGCTGTACGTGGGTACGGGACGCGACGGGACGTTACATTTCCCCGGCACTAGCTAAACGATCGATCGATTATTTGTGACGTTTCCCTTTTTCCCTTCACTCATTGTGATCACATTTACCATTTTCATTTGCATGCAGCGATCGGGAAAGACAGCAGGTGGGAGCTCGGAAGGGTGGCTCCGGAGAAAGGTCGCCCCATGGCCACGGCCACACTGTGTTGACCCCCTGATGCGGGTGTTAATCGAACGATAAATGAGTCCGCCGTGAGGATAGAGGCCGCTGCCTGGACGCGCCCGCGCGCGTGCGCTCCACACGGTGGGTGGTATATGGTCGAGAGCATAACGGAGCATAAGAAAGGAGGCAACCGAAAAAGCGGAGCATCCCCGGGCCGACCGGCCGGCCGGGTGCTAATGAGTTGCCCAAACGAACACCGAAAACCACCGGTTCCGTGACATTGCGCGCACGTTCTGGCAGGTCACGTTCAGCTACGCTTCAGTTGCTCCTTTCGTGGCCCCCGCCGGAAGATAGTTCTTACCTCCGGTTGATTCTTCAGTATGTACAACGTCCAAGAAACTAGAAACCCGAAGCAAAACTCTGTAAAAGGCCCAGTTCAATAAATTCGCTCGCATCAACTTTATGCACTTCAACTTTATTCTCGTCTTTGGCGCATCACGTAACGCGTCTCTTGCTTAGTTTCCATTCCACTCGTTTCCATATTGCTTTCGATGTTTATCTGTTTATTTTAGATTGGGTTTTTAGTTTAACTTACTTTTGCTTGCTTTCTTTAGCGTTTCCTTGAACGTTTAGTTTGCGCTTTCTGTCGCGTAACAGCGGAATGCGTCGTTTTAGAATGCGTTTTAGTTTTAGTTTGGGTTATTTATAAACTGTTCTCCACAAAGTTTGAAGGCCAGAGAAACGTAGCAGGCTGCTGCTTGCACCGGCTGTGCTCTGAATGTCGCCTAAATACTTGTCTAACTAAGTGACCGTTTGCATAGCATCTCTGTCAGGACACGAAGGAGTCGTGGTCTGTCGGATGCTATCGTGTTCGAGCCGCACCATCAGCTTTTTCCCTATGTTTGATCCATTTCATGTTCTGGACACCGATACGCCGCAGTTTAATTGTCGAGCCTTCGGAAGGGCTGAAGGGCGCTTGTTTGTGGTTCGAATTTTCACCGGTCCGTCAAAGTATAGCACGCAGCGCGGCACGTCAAATCAAGCCTTTCTGCCTGTCTCTCGCCGTGTGTACCCCGTCCGCTTTTTTTCGTTTACAAATTTGTTATCATAACTAGAACTGGAACGTTTCGAGAAGGAGTGTGAAAAAGTTCAGTCGACCGCGGGACCCTCTCTCTCGGCCAAACGCATCCCGCTCCCGGGCCGTTCTGCTGTTGTAAAGGCTAACTATTCTGTGGCCGCGGCGCGCGGCGCGTTTGCCCATGTTCCGTAATGTGTTTCCTTTGCTATTCTTTTTAAACGTTAAAACGCGGGTAAATATGAGAAAAATTGGGAAGAAAACTTCACATGTTTGTGTTGCGGTATTGTAAATTTGTTATCGTTAGTTTGAGGCAAGGCGAGTAAAGCTGTAACTTGTGGCTGGGCCCATCGACCATCGACGGCGGCGGCCCATTGGCTAGGTTGGCTAAAAAGTGAGCGAAAGAGGTCGACAAAAGGAGTGCTTATGACTGTACTGTTACGGTTTCTAGGTGTATAGATTTGTTTTGCATTCAAAGTTGTTAACACGAACGGTTTATGGCACATTTTGAAGCATACTGGTGTCTTTTTTTTTTGCATGTTGCGTAGCAGCAAATTTGTAACTGTTATTGTATTAATAGTATTTAATTTTTCATTTTCGTTTGCTCTTAACATTAGCTTCTTCTCGTTCGTTATCGTTTTCACTATTTATTTAGTCTGTTTGCCGCCTTTGGGTATGTTTTGCGAACATCGCAAACATTGCTTACGCGTGCAGCCGATGCTAAACGATTTTTGTTCTCGAATCTCTCGTACAATAAGGCACTTAATAAACATTTCTCATTTTATGTCCCATAGACGGAAACTCGTTTTACGTGCGTTCTGGCGTTCCTCTCCTATGTCTACCGAAAAATTGTTCCTAGATTTGGTTAGTGTTTACATCACAACGTTAACGGTTTTACGTTACATTTTGGTTTCTTGTCTCTTTTTCTTTTTGCAAGTAGAAATCATTCAAGTAAACAGTTAAATTTATTGTTCTATCTGAAACCGTGTGTAGAAACTGGAAACCACGGACCAACCAAAAACCTCATTCTTCTCACAGCCCTCATCTCATGCAGTATAAAACTCGTACAACGAACCTGAAAACGAACAACTTAAAGTAAGATCAAAGAAACCAAACCCAAACAGAGGAACGGGCGGTCCGAAACGAGCAAAGGAAAAGCAAAACCATAAACCGAACCGAATTGATATGCTGAAAATAAGGCAGAAAACAAACAACAAACAAAACAGCAAAACAATTCTAGTAAAAACCATTCACTTTATTCGACAAAATCAAGACAAAACATAATTCTCTAGCCAAATTTTGTACTGTAACAAATCGAAAATCGTTGTCTTTGAGCAGCTGCCGGCATGTCGGCAGCAGGTCTGCCTTTTTTGTCTTCGCGTAACCGCCGCGCTTTTCGCTTGAGCAACGTCGGGAAACTTATCGGACTAAGGGAGAGAAAAGTGTTGTGTACACAAAGGAGTAAGAGTAAAACGGACACACTAAACGCGTACGGGGGCTTATTCAATAAATAGGGCGAAACTTAACCGAACGTAACTTACGAATCGAGTAACGAGGCTTTTTTCTTCTCTACGGAACTCTCCTCGGGGGGGCAAGAATCTACAGCTTTGCGTTGCGTCAGTGTCATAAATTAATAAGTGTAATTTTAACGACAATCGTTTTGCTTTTAAATCTGCCTTCCTTTAGCTTCACGGAGCAAAGGGCAGCAGCAGTGGCAGCTACTTGCGCACTATTTGTCTGCGTATTCTTTTCCCATTTTTTTTTGCATGTGTTTGTTGAAATTTGTAAACAGAAATAAACACATTTTTTTATGTTCAATTCGCTTAACGTCACAACCGATCTGTGAACCGATTTTTTTTTTCCTAACTAGACACACGCGCACAAACACATAAATTGGTCATCGGTCGGCGGTGGCGGTGGGTTCTGGGTTTGGTGAGGGGTTTCCCAAACAGGACCCAGACCGCTCCACTGCGCAGCCGATCGGCGGAACAAGTTACTCACTAATAGGACAAATTGAACAAACTCCAACTCCAACGCTTTCGCACATGAAATTCAAACATGGAAAAGATGGAACATGATAAAATTTAGAATCAAGGAACACTCTCTCTTCGAGGCTTAATAATAGTAAACGCGTTAGAGGTAAGGATAAAACGAGAAAAATCAACGCCCAAGACACGGGTGTCGCGCTCAGCTTTCCTGTTTTGTTTTTATAGCCAAGCCACGGGGTAAAGAAGTATATCAAAAATAAATAAAAGGAGTGAACGCACCTAGAGAAAATACAGTTTGTCGTCCAGTATCCAGCCGGTCAGGTAAACAGTCAAGCAAATGCTATCTAAACAGTAACAGTGAGCGGACGCCCGTGGGGCCGCGTACATTCGATAATAAATAGCGAGAGTAAGAGCGAGTGAGTAAGACTTAAGCAGCTAAGTAAGAATGTTAATAAAGATAGAAAGATAAAAAACGCGAGAAGAAAATTTTACAAATCGCAAATTGTCGCAAACATATCGCCGATGGCCCGGCGATGGTTAAGGATACTTTTGCACGCACATTCACAACCGCTGAGTGACGCCCGTCGGGCGAGAGGAAAGAAGCTTGCGATAGGCGGTTGGGTTGTCCGAGGTTGTCGTTGTAGCCTTTGTCTGTTTTCTGAGAGCCTTTCCGCATCGTTTTATTATCTGCCGCGCGTTCGAACAGTGTAATTGTTTAAGGTACATAACAGCGTCTGGGAAGTTGGCTCTTGGGGCTTTCTTATCTTCTTGACGCGATTCGTTTTTTCTCACTCATGTTTTGCTTACAGTTACCGGGGCTCTAAAAGGACGAAACGAAACAAATGCTTTTCATGCTGCCAGCATTGCCAGCTTCATATTTACACAGACACAATCACCATTCTCCGGCTTGGCTCGGCGCGGGCATCAAAAAATAAGTTAAACTTAACGTTAATGGTTGGGAGCAAGCAAACTGTCCCGGCACACTCGCACTCGATCTCTAACACAACGCCGCCCCGTACGGGCTAAAATAAATTATACATGCTTCACGGTCGGTCCGTCCGCGTTCCGAAAAGGACCCCCCAAAAGCTTAATGACAACCCACTACGTACCCACTCTCTTCAATTACTTCGCTAAACACTAAAATAGAATGAAACTTTCAAACGTTCTGCGCGCACACAGCTTCCGCACTTACACGATAATAAATGCCCCTGACGATGATGATTGAACGGAAACCGATCCGATCGCTGCTCCGTCTTACCGTACCTTCCGGCGGCGGGACCGTACCTTCTGGTAGAGTTCCGCCGGAAGCGCCAATCATGCACAACTCTTTACGGTGACTAATTTTTAGTTTCTCTAGTTTTGCTGCGCTTTGTTTGTTTTGTTTCTGTTTTTTTCTCGCTCCGTTTTCGCGTTCGCAAACTTTTCTTAACTTTTCTGAGATCTCGAGAATTCGCGCGTGGCCACCACATCATCGCTTTCGGTTCTCGCCCTGGTACCTGTGTGTGTTCGTTTCTCTCTCTTGTTTCGTGCTTATGGCTTGCGCTTGTGCATTGTGTATGTTGTTTTCCATTTGCCTTTTCCAGTCGTGTTTTGTGTTGTTGTTGACAGCTTTGTGTTTCTTGGTTTGTCCGACTTCGGACCCTAGTTCTGTGGCTTGCTTTGTTTCACGATCCAGTCGGGATACAAGTTGCCTACGGCTTACTACACGGATCGACTACGTTTTCCTTTATATAGTTTTCTTTCCACTACTACGTTTCGCTTGTTTCACTAGCGGGTTGTAAATTTGGCACATGGTTCTGGTTGTTTCCCCCCTTTCTTCGTACGCGTTAGAATCGTTTCGATTGTGCTGTGGCATTCTATCTTGTGATTGTATTGCACCGTTCCGTTTCGGACGAGCTGAGGCCGAGAAAGAAAGTGTCTTCGTGTGTGCGTGTGAGTGGGATTCAGAGGAACCGAGAGAAGAGGACATTCCGAACGAAAGGAGAAGTTGCGCAATTGTGGTGAGATGAGAGCGAGAAGGACACGGGACACTTTCAAGGACTTCACTAGCCAGCAGAACGTGAGCGCAGCTAAAGTTAACGCAGTTCTGTTTCGGCTTCCTAAGTGCGCCCCCGGAGCATAAGGTAACGATCGCAGTCTTGACCCTTTGCCAAAAAGGGTCGCATTGGGGGCCAGGCCATGATTTATTTCGACGCGAGTGCGATTTTTGGTTGCCCCCAAAACCGTTGCCAAAAAAAAAAGTGGACCTGACGCGGAATGGCAGTCACTTCGCTGCCCTCCATCGCCGAAAGGTCCATCATCCATCGATCCACGTTTGGATTTCCATTCCCGGCGCGCCAGCGTCACCGCCGCCAGCATCCTGCGACGTGGACCCTCCCGCCGTCACGCAGGAAATAGCGCCCATGTGCTAACGATGGTCCGCTCCTAATGGGCGCGCTCTCTAGGCCGGTCACCGGTTAGAAGTGGCGCAACCGGTCAAGTGGCCACCCCCCGGGTCTCCCGGGTGACGGGTGACGAGTGGGAGCAATAAATCATTCGCACCAAACAGAGCCGTGGGAGAGACGGGCGAAATGTAAACAAGTTTCGTCCCCTGGGCGGCCAACCCGGGCAGTAGCCGCCACAGATCGCGCCCGTAGTTCGGACCAGGAAGAGGCCGGGAACAACAGCAAAAATAAAAAACCAGACCAGATCAGGTTGGTCAAGTGTGGATTTCTCTGGGGAGACCGCTCCCAGAAAGCGCGAGAGCGAAAAGGTTCCACGCGGGAACATAATCAACCGATTATCGGGCCAGGTCCAGGGTATCATTAGCGAAGCGCTCCTCGGACCTCAACTACACCGAAGAAGTGCAGAAGTCGGCAGTCTCGGCGGTTTTGGCACTGCCCGGGCAACCTGCCTTCCGCCAGTAATGGCCGGAAATGGGTTATAAAATCGAAGAATCCACCGTGCCACCGACTGAAGAACTGTGACAGGGACCTCTCACAGAGATCCGGGACACCCTAGTTGTTGGTCCAATGAAGATACGGTGGTGGGTCCCTCACAATTTTCAACTAGTCAATGGGTGGACTAATTGTCCAGGGAGCTCCAAGTCCGAGCGACCTTTTTGGGTTGGTTCCGCACTCTCTGGACCGGACCTCAAGAGCTCTACGGCCTCCGGGTGCCTGGTGGACACAAAGGACCAGAGCCAGGCGTTGTCAGCAACTCGGCTCGCTAAACGGCACGGCTTGTCGGGTCGGCAAATCATCCTAAAACAATCACGAGCGGGCGCCCCGGGGCCAGTGCGTCGTCGCTGTCATGGGGCGCGTCGCCAAAAATGCAATTTCCTTTCCCGGGACGCACCAGTTTTTTTGCGTTCGGTGACTTCCGACGGGCCAGAACGAAACGCTTTCTGGCAACCGTATCGCCGTGCAGGCACCGCGGAGGCTGCCTGCAGGACCGTAGTGCACTGTTGGCCTAAATCACCAGCCCTCGGGGAAGGTTCTGGCCACCAGAACTTGGCACCAGCCAGAACCACCAGGAACACCCCGCAAGTAATTACGGGAAAAAGTTAGAACATTCATCGCGGCCTCCACGTGGCCACCCTCTCCGACCTCTGGCAACGCAATTGTTCTATGGCTTGGTCTTGCGCTGGAACCGGAACTGTCGCGCCCCGGGAACCCGGGCGGACTTTTTTGCCCCTCCGGGGCGGGATTGACAGGGACAGTGGCGCCCTTAGCCGACCCCGGAAGCCGGGGTCGGCCCGTCACCGTCATAATGCACTTTCCCCACGGGGGGCGGTTCGATCCCCGGTGGCCTCAGGATCACTGCCCATTCGCATTCTCCTGTGCGGGCTGGCGCGGCCTGAGGTGTAAGCTTTTTGCCTGAAAAGCCATAATTCACCACAGTTTCCAAGTCCTGTGGCCCAACCCGGGCAACCCGGGGTTTGTTTCACCAAACTTGTCCGGGTCTGCGCCTGTGTATGTGTGTGTGAGCGCTTCGGTTGATGCAGAGGGTCCTCTGGCTTCGGGCCCAAAGTCGGCCAGGCCAGGCAGACGACCACCGGCAGCTCTTTGAGGGTGGCCACTGAATCAAACCAGGGGTGTGCTCACACACCCGCCCGGCCCTCTTACCATCGCCCTTCCGGTCCGGGGCTCGGTCCACGGGCAAGGATAATGCATGATGTTTCGCCTCGCACACTGTATCACTTCGGCTCGCAGGATAGTTCATTGCATGCAGGCAAAGACTTCCCCACCACCAGCACCACCCCCCGGGGTGGTTGTTACTGGCCGTTCCACGTCCTGGCGCCATTATTTCACACGAAAGTGAAAGAGGACCGGGACAAATAAAAGGAGGATGAAATTGCAACCGGTTGGGCGCAATGCAGATTGCGGCGTAGTTGGTCGGGCGTCCGACAGTTGTTGTAGTTGCTGCCGCAGAGTTGCTGCCCATTGTGAGGCCATTGTTGTGTCGTGCCGTGCCGTGCCGTGTGTGTGTGTCGTGGTTGTCGTGTTAAAGTTTTCGGTCTACGTCTACGGGAGAAGGATGATCCACGGTTTGAGTACCAAAAGTGAGCTGAGCTCCCGTAATCGGTTTCCCCAGTTGTTGTGACGTGCGGACCACAGAGCTAATTCTGCGGGGGCGAAAGGAAAGAACCTCCCACACACACAGCCAACCACTGGGACCACTGGGTACCTCATTAACCCGGAATCGTGCAGCGCCACAAAGTCCACGCCGGGTTCGCGGCTTCGCGTGGACCTAGTTTCCGCTTCCGCTCAGGTCATTGCGGGTGGCAATTGTGTGCCGGGGGGGGGGGGGGGGCCTCAGGGCACGCTAATTATGCCCATTATACCGTCGCGACTCGGTCCCGGCCTTCGGGACTTCTTTTGCGGGTGGCCCCGCCACACAGCTCAAGAAGGTTGGCGGCGTGGCAAAGGACACGGAATGGATACGGAAGGAAGTCAGCAATGTGCAGTGCGCCAATAAAAAGTGCTGTGGAGGCCGACGCCGACGACAGGCGACGGACGGACGGCCGGGCGAAGGTATAATATTCAATTTGCATGATTGAAAATTTAAATTAAGATCATGCAGTAGTTTTGGGAAGTTCCTGCTTTTCGCGTTCTGGCTGGCGGGAGACCTCCGGTTGCGGGCGGGGGGGTTGGCGTCTTTCGCAGTGTTCGCAATGGTTTGAAGTAAAGTTTGGCCAAGAATCGCTCGCCCGAGGTCTAGCGGAAGTCGGGTCGGGAACAGCTGGAAGTTTGTTTTTCGCAATTCTCGGGCGAAAGTAGGAATTTTGACGCTCTGCGTTCTGCGCGCTTAGTCTGATGGAAGTGTCCGGAAAGGGATAGGATGGGCAGTTGGACTCGGGCGGATGTGGTGCTCTGGGCCGTGATCTAGTCTGATGGTTAGTTAAATCGGGTGTCTACACAACTCCTGTCCATCCTCGGGCTTTTGCGGCAGGTTCCCTTGGGTGTCGTTTCCAGTGAGTAAGGCACACGGAGTTAGAGTAAGGCGTTCGTGGCATCTATATCTGGTTCGCTACATCGTTTGAGTGAGTTCCTGACTGACACATGAAAATACTACCTCTACCTCTACTTACTGTCTCTCTCTCTCTGTGGTCCGCACCTCTGAAATCCTTTCGAACGGCCGTGGCCGCGACTATTCTACACCTAAACTGGGGTTACACCTGGCACCGGACCGCGATCCGGTGTCGGCGGAATGTTTAACGAAGACAGGACCTGTGACTGGATCGCGACTCTAGAGCGCCTTCGTTGAAATCTGTGGACTAGCACATGTCGCGCGCGCGTGTTTCAAGACTGAAATCCAATGGTCCACGTTGCCGTGGGAGCCCTTCGGTCTTACTAACGAGAAAGGCAGTACCCTCCTCCTCCGACCTGCCGCAGGTATTCACAACCATCGAGATTTTGTTTCTGTAAAGGCAACTCTGGGCCTTCACGTCTTCCGTACATATAACGCCGTCCCTAGTCCCTACCCTAATGACGCACGCACGGAATGGAACGTGAATTGAAAAGCTGCTCTACGAACTAGGGCGGCCCCAACACACAGACACGCAGGAACTACGTTTTGCGAACTACCATCCCGGACCGCGAAACCCCGGAAAGATCGCAAGACCTCGCCGCCCTCTCCTTACGATTCAGTCTTCGTCTCCAGGACGTAGTTCGTGGCACCGAAACCTCCGCCACCGACGAGCTCCTTCTTGATGCTTCGCCCGGACGATCCCAGACTGACGAGGGGCAACATGATCGGCTTCTGGTCCATCAGCAGCGGACTAGTGTGACCGAGCCCGGGTCCTCCACCCCGTTGGGACTCGTAGCGGGTGTGGGTGCGCATGTGGCGGGTAATCATGTCCCGGCGGCAGGCCGCGTACGGACACTGCGGACACTTGTACGGCTTCTCGCCGGTGTGCGTGCGCTGGTGGGTCGACAAGTGATCGGAGCGGGAGAAGATCTGGCCACAGACCTTGCACGAGTACGGCTTGACGCCGGTGTGGAGGCGCATGTGGCGGGTCAGCATGTCGGAGCGAGCGAACGATCGCTGGCAGACCTCGCACATGTACGACTTGGTGATGTCCGTCGCCCCGGTCCGACTCTTGTGCCGCGATGCCATGTGCTTCGCGAGCCGATCCTGGAGCGAGAAGAGCTGCCCGCACACCGGACACATGTACGCCACGTCCGACCCGGGTGGCATCTCCTCGACGACGGGCGATACGTTCAGGTTGAAACCGTGGTGGTGTCCTCCGAGCCCATTCAGGTGCCCGGTGGCGTACGGTGAGGCAGGTGGTTTCCGGTGGTGGCGGTCACCACCGCAGTCCTCCCGCTTCACGATCAGCTTTGGTGGGACAGGCGACGACCCGGTGGCGGCGGACGGTGGTGGCGGGCTGTCGGACAGGCTGCTGTTCGGCTCGAGCTTGATCACGGGCGAGGCAGACAGAAGGCAGGATCCGAGGGGCGATCCGAGCCGCCCCGAGCCGCCACTGCAGGACGACTTCATCGACAGGTCGAGTGGCTGTTCCTGGGCCTGACCACCACCGTTCCTTTCCCGGGCCTTCCCTGACTGGGAGCCTTTCCCCGAACCCTGGCTGGACTTTTTCTTCTTCCTCGTCGGCTGTTGGGGAGGCTGCTGCTGAGGCGGTTGCGCCTGCGGCGGCTGGTGAAGATCGGAATCGGAATGGCTTCGCTGGCGGGCAAACTCCTGGTAGAGGAGCTTCGTCGAGTCGGGCAGGTAGTCGGGCAGGAACAGGGCGAGCGAGTTGAAGTACTGCAGGTTCTTGTAGAGGTGCTGCTGGTCCAGCTGCTCCTGCTTGATCTGCGACGGTTGCAGCGCCAGGCGCTGCGAAGGTGACGGCAGGACCGCCGGTAGCCCTGCCGCCGGTGGCTGCTGGGTGTTGTCTTGCTTCGAGGCTGGCCGCTTCTGGGGCAGGGGTCGATTCTCGTCCACCTCACTCAACCGCAGCGGGCTGATGCTGATTCGCGGACTGGCGGAGTACGGAAAGACGATGTCCTCGGTGGCGGAATCTTCGGCACTGGAGCGTGAATCGAGGCCACACTTGAGCGCAAACCCGACCGGGACCGAGACTGGGTCGCCGACGTTGTTGTTGTTGTGGTTCACCACCGCCGTGCCACCGTTGTGGAGCTTGTCCAGCACCGCCGACAGCCGTTTCCGCTTGTGCTTCTTCTGCTCCGAGCGGAACAGATTGTTGTTGGCGGCCGCCGGCAGGTTGTTGTTGTTCTCGTGCCCATCGTCCGACGAGGAGGCCGCGTTCGAGCGTGGCTGGGACTGCGCCTGGGGCTGAGGTGTCTGCGGTGGTGCCGGCGATAGGTCGGCCGCTCCGCGATCGGGTGGCTGCTGCAACTGTTGCCGCTGCTGTTCCTGCTGCTGCTGTTGCTGCTGCTGATGCTGTTGCTGCTCCAGGGCGATGGCGGCCGCCTGGTACAGGTAGTAGGCACCCGCGTGTGGACGACCCGTCTGGATGTGCCCCATTGGGTCATAACCGCCATCCGCCATAGTCATTAGGTCCGTCGTTCTGTTATAGGGCCGGTGGATCAAGCGAAACTCAACGGCATCAATCTGGGGTGTAAAACATGAAACGAGAAGTGGAAGAAAGCCGAAAACAAGCGTTAGACAAAATGGTCCATTGACGGGAATGGTGGGGGTAAGGAGCCGCCGCCGCTGGTTCGGAGAAATGTCGATAAATGGTCGATGAGCGATCATCATTATCACCCGACGGCGCCCGGTTCCGTAGGATTAAGGCCCGACTTTCATCATTAGCTGGAATTGTTCCGCGGGACCTCTGGAGCTCCGCTGAATCACGTAGCGCCGACGTAGACAAATTAAGGACACATAAAACGTCCCAAATTGAACCAATGTTTCGGCATTAGTCAAAAGTGAATTCGAGACCTGAAATCGCCCTCAGTTTCGTTGTCAACCCAACCGGGATTCGTGGGACGCGCACCACGCGAGACCGTTAATTAGTTGGAACTGGGGCGGGCCAATATTTTATGTACGGGGGAATGGGAATTTAAATAATTATGACATCGGGGGCTCTCGTGGCGATGTTCCCACAGGACTCCTGCGCGATCCTAGCAGCAGTTTTAATTATGCATCAAACGGGGGGGCCCACCAATCTTGGGCCAGGTCTGAGTGTGTGTCGCACAAGATGGCGCACACCTGACACTACGGGTGGCCACGGCCGGACATCTAGATTTCGGGTCCCAGGGTCTGCCACCAAAACCGGTTAATTGAGGTGAGAAAACTGCTTTTCCTCTGGAGTCCAGTGATTCCCCCGTTCTGAGATCTTCGGCGCGTTTTGAATTGAATTACATTCTGTCAAATAAAAACGATGTGTGAGCACGGGTGGGTAACGGTAATTTGTAGTTTAAAATCTTCCCGCTCTAAATTTTAAAAAGGGGTTTTTTTCCTGAACTTGATACAACTGTCACTTGTTTTAATACTATTTTTGGCCGCGATCTGGCATTTAGTTCTTTTACATCATCATTAAGAACAAAATAACTCTTTTGGCTAATTTGATTTTTAATAATGGATGATTCTATTGGTTAACACTAGATATACCACACCAGTCATGAAGTTGGCAGTTTGAATGGCAAATTTCCACTACATGTAATTTTTTTTTCCCCAAATGATGTTATGACTTTTAATAGCTCTAAGCATAGAACACATTTCACAAATAAACTTTTTTTTATATATGTTGGTAAAACAATTTTTTTTTTTAGATTTATACCATACCAGTCAAAATGACTGGTCCCTTATTCCATGAACAAATTTAGGCCAAAAAGGGCAATTGTTGCTCAGAATGTGATCTATTGATCTCCGAATCGTAGATTGGGCACTCCAGACCATTGATGTGTGCAATTATTTTGGAATATATACGAATTTGTACAGAGTTAGAAGCCTCTAGAGTTTTGGGGAAAAAGTGGAAAATTACGCAAGCAAAATTGAAGGCATTCTTATGTAGTGCAGCAACGTAGCAGGCAACGTTCTTATGTAGAAATTGTATCCAACAAAGTGATAAAAATTAAATGTTTTTTGTTATATAAAAATGTATACAAATCCATTTATCGTTTACAATTAACATTACTAAACTTGTTTTAATTTTTTTATAGACATTTTTTTAACACTTGAAGTCATAAAAAGCAATTTTTCACATGATCAGTCATTTTGACTGGTCTGGTATAAATAGGTATATTGAAAACGGTGGTATATCTAGTGTTAAAGATATTGTGTGAAATTTTGTGTTGCAAGAAAGATGAGTGCGTGAATGCACTTCGAATGTTGATTGTAGCTTATGATGAATCTATTTTCACCCAAAGCAGCGTTTATCGGTGGTTCAAAATGTTTTCAGAGGGCCGAAAAGATGTGAACGACGAAGAGCCAAGTTTGGTGGAATGGGAACAGTTTTGTTTACAGTTTTCTTCGATTGCAGGGTCGTGGTGCATCATGAGTTGGTGCCAATAGGAGGAATGGTAAGGAATATTACCTGCAAGTTATGCGCAATTCGCTCGAAGCAATCCGTCACAAACGCCCGGATTTGTGGGAAGACAAAAATTGGCACACACATTGTTGTTTCTGCACGAATTTTTAACTCTGGTGATACCCCAGCTACCATATTCCCCAGATATGGCCCCGTGTGACTTTTCCCTGTTTCCGAAACCTCAAAATTACCGCTTCGTGGGACCCGTTTTGAGACCATTGAGTACATAAAAATAAATGCTATATTGCTTCAGAAGGGGCCTTTTTCGAAGGCGTTCGATATAAATGTAGATGATAAATGAAGCATTTTGTTCAAAAACACAAAATTTCCATTGCTTATTTAACAGAATGTAGTTTCTCAGCAGGCCAGGTCCATACTAAGGATGGGACGGGAGTTTGGAGTTTCCGATTCATGGAGCACGGGATTGGTCAAACTTCGGAATCTTCGAAAGGCTGCTGCCCCTCTAAGGCTCTTCGACGCAGTGATGACCAAAATTACGAAAGAAGAAAGGCCACAACACCGTACATACCTCTGCAGAATTATTCGTCGCACAACTTCGATCGGATCCTTCGCGCATCCTCACTCGATGACGTAGCTCAACGATTTGGGAGTTCAACTCTGCTCGGCGCTGTGGCTACTACGATCGAACGTCGCCTTGCCTTGACATACGTCAAACGCCTCCCAAAGTGAACCGATTGCAAATCGAAGATAGCACATCTTAGAGTGCGCGTGCGTGTGTGTGTGTGAGCGGTTGTGTGTGTGTGCATCACCATTGTGGACTCGGCCCAGGGAAATTAACAAATCTCGCTATCAAGTGCCGATTAGAGTTGGAAAAATATTTACCAACCATCCCCAGCCAGCCAGCCAGCCAGCCTCTTACAGTGTGTTTGAACACGCAAGCTATGTCCACACACACACACACACACACGTGGTCGGAGTCGCATTCGGACACCTGATCATTAGCGAGCTCGCGCAGCGCAAGGACGGGGACGCCGCCGCCGCCGCCGCCGCCGCCGCCACGGTTAATGCACAGTCACGTTTCACAAATTTGCACCCCAAACCTGCGCCAACAGTCAAATAAAGTCTCCCACAACCCAGCCCACAAAGCCCCCTCGAACCCGCCACATCCCTCCGTGTGTGTGTGAGTGTGCATTTATCTGTCAATGGGTTGAGGAGACTTGTTCAATATTTTGCTCTCCCACCGAATCGATGCTGTCGAGTGGTGAAGGGGGTGATAAGGGGTGTCGGCTAATGCCTTGGGGGTGGTTACCCACCCTCAAGCACACACGCACACACACTCCCACATATAATTGGTTTCACGTCACACAAGGTGTGATGACCCTCGGTGAGATCCGTTTCGTTCCGAACAATTCCGAGGGTCGGAAAGTGAGACCGACAGCATGATCGCTATCTCGCTCGCTCGCTCGCCAGACTCTTTTCGCGGCGAATCCTCTCGGTCGGTCGGTCGATTATTGACAAATGTTTCAAGTCAAATATTATCGCAAGAAGCTATATTATGTTAATGTGTGAGTGGTGCCTCTCCGCGGCCCGTTGCGGTTTGGGCAACGCCGTGGCACGTTTGATTGCGCACTTGACTCTCGGTGCGCTGCGAAGCCCTTAAGTACCCCCCCTTCCCTTCCGCTGCGGTCTGAAGCGCCACCTGCGGTTACCGGGGAGGCCTGTGCGGTGATGGTTAACGTCAAGTTAACGAGCCAGCGCCACGGGCCCTCATCAAGCGCCTCTCCACAGGATTACTCGCAGCATACTGGCAACATAATGCTCCCACATGACGTGTGGAGTCGCGCGAGGGTCACAAAGTGTTCCATTTCGAAGCAGCCTTCCACAGACGGGGGCCTCTCTTTATCGAGACTCCCCAAAAGGAGCAATCGAATATCGAAGCTTTCGCTCGGTGAATTAAGGCTGGCGACACGCAGGCGATCGAGCAATCGCGGGGCTCCCTTGCAGGTCCTTGGGCCCGAGTACCTGGAGAAGGCAGCACGGGGCCAAAGAAGATGTTGGAAGGGACGACGTTCAATTTTTCTTCGACATTCAAAAGATGGCGGCGGACACATAATTTTCGAGCCGCGCTGATGATGACTGGTGGACGATTCCTCCCCCCCCCGGGTGGTGGGTGGCAGTGTGGCCCGATGCGCACCACCGGCGTCCGGCGACATAATGAAAGAACTCAACGGGAGAGAGAGCGGGAGACAGGCAGAGAGACAGAGCATAAGCCGGCGGCCCGAAAAGGAAACAAAAACGCAAAATAATAAGCATCGGGGCAGCATAAAACCGTAGCAGCACCGAAGGGGGTGGTGCGGTGGGTGGCGGTGAGGGGGCGGTCAGGGAGCGAAACACAAATTTGTTGCCTGTCGATGCTGCTGGCGTTGATAAAGTGGGCAAACACTTCGCCCGAACGCGCATTGTCCGCGGCATCGACCGCCGTTGGCCCCGCCGCCGTCACCGCCACCGTGGCCCGACAGGTTGATGAGTGTACGTGTGTGTGCGTGTGTGTGTGCCGTGGATCGCGCAGAGTCCGCGAAGGAGCAGAGGGATAATTATCGGGCTGCGCGCGCGTACCGTACGCGAGAGCGGAGGCCGTTGCCGCATGTGAAGAAGCCTTCCCGGGGGCTCTCGGGGGGGATGCGCCGGAGCACCCGCCTGCTCCTTCTGCTCCTCCTCTCTGATGGCTTAAAAATTATAATGGTTTTTGATAAACGATGCTCCGGTGTCCCGGCAGCACAGCGCAAAGCGAGAGGCGGCTCCGCTTCGGCGGTCCGGAGCCGGAGGCGAGAGGCGACCGGAAGGCCGAAAACGAAAGACACCGAGCTCCCGAGGGGCCTTCACCGTGCCCATCACTCTTCGGCTGCTGCCTCCGGATTCAAGAGGTCGCCCTGCATCCCTGGCCCCCCCCGCGTCACACGTGTGACGATGATGCATTCCCGCTGATGGCGCACTCTTCTCTGCAACGCCGATCTTGATTGCTGCTCTTTCTCTCCTGCTCTCTCTCTGTCCAGGGTGCGCCAGTGTGATAAATAATGACTGCGGTGCGGCCATCGACGGCTGATCGATTGGTCAGGGGACCCCGGGGACCAATGCGGTACACCTTGATTAGAGCGGCACGAGATGAACAGGAGCCTGAATCTCTGAAGGACTTATTTAAAGAAAAAAGTTTCAACAATTTACATAAAACGCTTCGCCAACCGAACTTAAAGCTCGGGCACAAAGGGCATAAAGCGGGCACACATTACTGCTTTCTTGTCCCTTGCTCCTTGTGGAGAGTCCCTCCCCTCCGCCGCCCGAATGGATGGATTTTCCGTTCCGCTTCGGAACGGTTTGCCAAGAAATTTGCTCACATTTGCATTTGTCACCGTGCCAAATGAAGGACACAAATGCTACGACAAAGCGGGCTGACTGGCGAGCATAAAAAGGAAAACTCGGGTAACGTTCGGCACCTCGACACAAAACAAATTTCGCCCCATCGGTCCATTGGCTGGCCAGCCCAAGGGCCAACGTCGGTGGCGAAAATAAAAACACCCAACGCATCAGCATCCCTAGCCCCGGGACATCTCGCCAGGAAAAAAAAAGATGGTCTGCTTTCTTTCTGGGGGAGCCCACTGACTGACCAGAGCCAAGGGGCCGATTGGAGTGTATGTAGGGGACTGGAAAAATCGTTCCACCCGAACGCTTGCAGTCAGTGGCAGCGCATTATAACATAATAGTATTATCGTCCTTTTTTCTGGTTCGGACCGGGACAGCACATGGCAACCATGGCCACCATTCCGAGAACCGGAAATCGGAAACGAGGTGTGAGGGAAGCCGGCTACTGACCGGCGAATTTTCCCTGCAGAATTTCGGCAGCGGCAAAAAAGGATTCGCTGCTAGCCTCTGCGAAGCATAAATCTAAGCCCCCAAAAAGCAGCAGAAGAAGACGACAAAAAGCCGGACGCTTCCGAGAACCTGGCGGAGTGCGCCATCGTCGTCGTCGTCGCCAGGATAGTTGCGACGGCGAGGACGATGATGATGATGGTTTTTGTCTCGATTTATCATTCCCGGGGGACCATTTGCATTTTGATTTATGCCGCGTGTCCCGTGGGGCGTGTCGACCCGACGGCCCGAATGGGTTACAGAAATTAACCGCCGCCCGGTTATTAGTGAAGAGAACGCGTCCCGCTCTCTCTCTCTCTCGCTCGCACTTGAACTTGGGAACCCCGCAGGCGATTGATAAGTCTAGCGCTGGCTGATTCAGTCCGTGCGACAGAAAAAAGAATTCTCAGTTGGCGTGGAATTAGCTGAAGTTTTTATACTTTTATTGTCTCCAACCTACGGCCGTCGGATCCATCATCCTCGGACCATGGGCTCAGTGGGTGACCATGCGCCTCCATCGGGGCAAATGAGTTCTTGCTGCTGCTGCTGTTGACAGCCAAAGTTGAATGTTAAGGGCGATATATTTTTAATTTTATTGCTTTCGCTTTCGCTAGGCTAGTTTTTGGCACCAGCAGCCGGCCGACCGACGAGCGAGATAATCATGGCTGACAGGGGCAGTGCTCCTGTCCTGTGAGAAGTGGCCCGTTTGGCCGTTTGTTCCGTTTGTTTTTGCTTTCGTTTTCGCGAAAGTTATGCTTTTCGGCGGGTCCAGCAGCGAGGCCCTGAAAGTTGGCCGCGGCCGACTGATTTATGCTTGCGCCCTCCCGACAAACCGTTGTCAGCTGATGAGCTGCGCCTCGCGCCTGATGGAAAGATGGCAAAATTTAATTAATGAATTCGGAGGGATCGTCCGAGGAGAGCAGGCGACCGAAAAGTGATTTGATTAGTGTGCGGAAAAAACTAATTTTCTCCGTCCCGGGACTGACTGCAGCGAGGATGCATCTCCGCAGGATGCGCATTCGATTCTTTACGGCCCGCACTCACTCACACGGCACCTCTGGGGCGCTGTGCTGCTTTGCGGTGCAATTTGTGGTTCAATCAGTGTTTATGGCCACGCCACGCCGACGGGAACAGAACCGTCGCGAATTCGCCTGTCCATCCTGCGACATCGCGATTGTTTTAACGGCCCCCCGCGACACCCGTGTTCGCGTAACAGACAGACAGAACGTGGCCAATCGGGCCGCGTGTTTATGGGGCCCGAAACAGCTCTGCACTTATGATTTTTTAAGTAGCGCTCCTACGGCGCCTGGCCTGGCCAGGGCCGTATGGTCATCTCAAGTTTTTATCGCTCCACCAGCGGCCTGTCGCGCTAGTCGGTCGCGTTATGGTGTCGCAAGGACCTGGCACACACTCGCACGCGACCAAGAACACATAATGGGCCACGCGTGACATGATGCCGGATGGACTCGCCTCGTCTGAAGGAAGTCCCCGACGTGGTGGTGTAAATTATTCATCGATTGATGCGTTATCGATATCGCCACGATTTGCACAGTAATCGTAAAATTTATTGAAACTAAACTGGCGTGCGCCTTTGTGGCCCCCCGGGATACCAGATGGCTCGCGACGAGCGCGTCGTAAACTTATGCCACTGGCCGCAGGCGAAAGGTCCTTCGAAGGGCGCCCTAAGGAGACACCAATCTCGGGCAACAAATAGGTGATGATCCGGATCCGGTCAGGGTGGGCTCCCCCCACGAAAAGGGAACAAATTGTTCCGGCGCAATGCAGACAGGACTCGTGCAGGACTCACGCAGGACGACCGGAGTGTGCTAAGGGAGCAACGCCAAGCGATGGCCCGGGGAATCAGCAACAAAAAGAAAAATAAAGGAAGCAAATAAAACATATGAAAAAACATAAAACATTCGCACGGAACGGAAGAGTTTGTGGCGGAGTGAGTGGAGCGGCGCCATTACTACTGGCCCCACGGAACGACGTCCTTCCGTTCGGTCGAGACGCGGGCCAACGGTAGCAACACCACCACGCGGGGCAGAGCGCAGAGACCAGCGCAAGATAAAAGCATAAAACATAAAACAATAAATAAAAATACTTGCTCCAATCCTATATCGTTGGCCGCGTTTACAACAGCCCGCCTTCTCCCCTCTCTCTCTGGCCGCTGAGGTTGCAAAAAACCTTCGGATCGGATCGGGCCCACCGGTTCGCCTTTGCGGCTTCGCCTTCGCCCTTGTCTTGTCTTGCCTTGCCGTTTTGCCTGGCATCTTTTTGGCATCAAAAGTTGGCCCCCTACCGACGCGACGCCCAGTAAATGCAGGACTAAAACACGCACACACACACATGCGGACTCGAAGGAACTCGAAGGAAACTCGGAGACCTGAAAGGACCCGCCCAAATTGTTCGATCGCATCGGAACAATTAAAGACTTTTTATTATTTAACTTCTGCATCGGACCAAAAATTTAAAGACCTCAGTCCGGAGACCATCGATCGATCAACTCACACGCCCAGAGCCCATAGCATTTGCATTTTTGCTTGGCGAACCTCGCTGTTGGCGGTTGGCGAATGGCAAAGCCCAAGGCCAACACCTGCTCCGGCGGCGCTGGTCACGATTCGTTACTCACTACCGCCGCCGCCCCGCTCGCGACAGGTTCGTCACGGGTTCGTGAACGGTCGATCGCGAAGCTGATCACGCCGAGGATGATGCTGCCGTCACCGGTGCTGCTGATGATGATGATGGCGACGGCGGTGATGGCCTTCCTGGTCCTGTACGACAGAAATAGCATACCTTTTTCGCATAGCTCAGAGCCGCTCTCTCTCTCCCTCTGTCCGTGTGTCATTTTGTGTCTCTCGTTACGCCGTGTCGCTGCTGATTATATTCATTATTTGAGCATCATCTCTGGCGCCCTACACATGGGTCCGGGGTTCGGTGTGTGTGCCAGTCAAGCTCTAACAAGCCAAACATCTGGCTGACAACACGCCTCATCATCATCGCGCGGCTCAGCATAACGTGTCCTGCCGTGCGTGAAGCAGCTCTGCAGAGTGTAGCAGAGAGAAAGGGAGAGAAAGAGAGACCCCAGAAGTTTGGTGCCGCATTGTTCGGGATCGTAAACCCCAACTTCTGAGCCTCCGAGCCTCGGATTGTGTCTCCAAAAAAACCAGAAAGACACGTCAAGGGTCTTGCGGTCTCAACTCCGACGCAACCTTCGACGATGTAATTGATTGGGTTGAGGTTGGTGGGCGACGGCTGACGGCTTATCATGCCGGCTAATTCCGCCAACGACCGACCGTCCACCGGACCGACGAGAGGAAATGTTCCATCACCGTGTTGAGTGGTGCAAAGCAGCCGCTTGAAAAGGACCTCCTCCCGGGGGGGGGACTTGAGTGAGGTCCACGAAAAGCCACCCGTTACAAGCGTCCTGCGTTCTGCGTGTTCGAAATTAATTAATGACGAGATGAGATTATTCATGTGGAAGGGTGCAATTAGTACGCACGCTAGACTCAATTTGCGGCTCCGAGATCGAGACGATCGCCCAAGACACCCCCGAAATAGGCGAGGGAGTCCCGAGTCCCGAGGAGGGGAACGGCCAGGAACTCGCGCGGTGACGTAGATTAATTCTGGCAAGTCAATTTCTCAACCTCGGCCTCTGCCTGGTCTGGTCTGGTCGGCCGCGAGACGCGATGATGTTCGCGATTAAGTTTGCGGAACGCCAACAACTGCTTCCCGGACGCGGGAGTCCCGGCCCTTATCCCGGCGACGGCATCGAATGTCAGACCGTCGGAGTGTCACGATGATTCACGCTCGTGGGTCTTTTTTGGTGGTGCTGGTACGATCCGATCGATCCGTCTGCCACGACGACGGCAGGCTCCGGAGCAGCCGGAGAAGAATGTTTTGTCTCGCTGGCGTCGTCGGTCGGTGTGGAATGTTTCGTCTTTTGGGGGGAGGGCCCCCGGAGGAGTCACTAGACCGTGTGTTTCTTTTTCGTTTTTTGTGCCATGGACCTTTGGTTTCGCTGCACCACCAAGTGATTCAGCTCATTTTGCACGAGACATCCCGGGAGC
>NC_069145.1:58933390-58935977 GCF_943734635.1 Anopheles cruzii
TCCTGAGGGCTGCTCCTATTTTTTTCTTCCTTTCTGCGGAGTGTCGGTCTTGTTGGTGCCTTGTTTTACCTCGGCTTTCCACGGCACCGCATTCGTTGGCTTGTTGAGTCCCACGATTCAGTCCTCGTGCCGCGTCCGGATCTCCCACGACTCGCCCGGATGCTGGCTTGTGTGAGGCCTTGAGGACCCCGCAAGAAGTCACCTTGATGCTCGGGTGATCTGGATCCAGTTGCGCCGGCGCTGGCGACACTTGGCGAGTTGCCCGCAAAATGGCGCGAGGCAGCTGCCACGACAATCGACCCCCGCCACACCCCCATAGCACCCTAGGAGCTCCTTCCGGCCTGGTGCTATCGATAAACGCTCGCTCAAACCCCGCATTATTGGCCATAAACTGTACGGTGCTCAAGTGGTAGGGTCGCGTGTGGTCAGCCCCAGCCGGGACGGGACGAAGACAAACAAAAGCAGGACGCGGGAAAGGCGAAGGTAAAACAATCCTCCACATGTCGCCCGCGATGTCGATGGAGACATTTGCGAATGCAACGAGGCCAGGTTCGGCTTAGGCTCCGGGTCGGGGCTTCAGACCAACGGTCCTGATCTTGGTGATCATAAATCGCGCGTTCCACCTGTGGGTTACCAGGCTGGACTAGGTGGCGGTTGATGGTGGGTTTGAAAGGCTGCACAGCGAATTGCTTAATCGAACCTAGTTCCGTTACAACCACCCGGGCCAAAGTCCATAAACTGTCCTTCTAATGCTCCGGCTGTGACAGGAAACTAGGAAACATTCGCGGGCGGGATTTGAGAGGACTGGCTGCGTTGACAGTAAACTGACCTCCTTTGACCGGATCTTTCGTACGGGACAGTGCGTCCAATTGACCCACTGTCCACAACACACCGCACTTTCAAGTTCAGTTCGGTCTGCTCCGTTCCGTGTATTAATAACTTCGTGGCGCTATTTTTAAATCAAGTCCACGAGTCGTTGGTCGCACATCACCCGAAAAGGGTCTGCAACAATGTACCGGCGCATAAGCATAATTAGGGCCGCGGCAGTAGCAGCAGTGGTCTCGAGCACTTAGCGACCTCCTAGGTCTGGTGTCCGATACTAATGCTCGGCGATTACTCAGCCCACTCGGAGCGAAGCGCTAGCCCAATAAAGACTAGCGACTAAATGGCCGCGCTAAAACCGTTTAGCCGTGCCTGATTTTGAGACGGCGGGTGTCGGGGCTCAAATGAAACCTGGCGGCGCCGCCGCTGACTGGCGAATAAATTCGAACTAAATTATGTTGTCTCTCGGGCGCAACGGGCGCCGCTTGTTAGTTCTTGGTTGGCATGATTATGTAGATTAACGCCCAGCGAGTGCCTCAAAAACCGGCCGACCGGCCGAGTTCGTCGTCGTCGGTACGGTGGTGGCCCCACGGTCCGGTTGATCTCGGTGTCGGGTGTGGGAAAATTTGACGGACGATTGGGAACGAAATAAACGTATAATTTCCTGGGCGTACGCACCCCGTACGTCATACACCGGGCGCGGGCGCCGCAGGACGCCGGGGTGGATAATAAAACCGGATCACAGACCACCACCGAATCGGATTTACGGTGGCGGTGACCACCATCGTGCAGCCCGTTGATTCGGTGTGGGCTTTTCTTACCGGTGGATGAGTTTATTAGCCACCGCCACCGTGGCACGAAAGAGAGACATTCCGGTCCCCGGGCGCTACGACACTAAGTGACCATCTGCGGGTGCTGCGGTGCTGATGATAGGGTGGTGCCGTTTGCAATTAAACAAACGGCCAGATTGATGACGGTGACCGGTGATCTTCTTCATCCGCGTGCAGGTCCGAACGGTGCGGCAGCAAACATGTTTATGGTACACCGATTTCCGAAAGTTTACAACTTTTGTTGCAGTTTTCGCGAGTGTTCCATCTGCTCTTCGCAATGTATGTTTTTACACGCCATACTTTGTAAATGTATTGTTTCAGAGGTAATTATAAGTGTTGCACGCTGCTCGGATGGCTTCACTGAATCTTGATCAAAAACTTCCCGAAATTCATTTATGAAATGGACGATATCTGTTTATTGTTTAAAATCGATGCTGTCTCTGGAATGTACTCATGGCAATGCTTGATCCAGTCCCTGAAACATTTTTAAAACCCGATGTCTGGTATCTCCATTAAGGAAATCTGCGGTTTTCTTCTCTCGGGTGCTGAAACGCGTTCCTCTAAACGGTTTTTTGATTCGATTAAAGAGGATGAAGTCACACCGGGCTAAATCAAGTAAATTCGATGGTTGTTGGATGGTTGGATACACGGGTTGTTCGTCCACAAGTCCTTGCGTTTTTGACGGATTGATTTACGCAAATGTTTCAAAACGGCCAAATATCCATGAAACCCGTGAGCAATGCCTTCATTTTTGGCTGGAAACGACGCGGGCTTGGGTTGTCAAATTTTTAATTGTTTTGGGGTTATTTTTTGAGTTTTCTTCAAAGCACCGTTGCGACCATTTGCCAGGTTTGCGAATCGTTGAAATCGTTTTTAACACACATTTACTGTTGGTAATAATAGTCAAACACCGCGACCGTTCCGTATCTTGAAGT
>NC_069145.1:58936077-58945778 GCF_943734635.1 Anopheles cruzii
AAGTGGCGGCTAGCTGGCTCTACCAATAGCCGCGGCTCTTGGTAACATTTACTGTTTTTTTTTATCCTAGAAGAACGGACTAGGCCGTATTTATTAAATTTACCTGATAGTTAACTAAATCTAACTTAACAAGATTAGCTCAAGAAACATGCTGCATTTCCTCCACTACAGGATAGTCATATCCCGGGCTGTTTGAGAACTACTTCCCTTTCTGTTCGTGGGGCGTATATTATTCCCGGCGTAGCCAGTTTATGTAGTTCTGTGGCAAGAGGTTCTATTGGTAAAAAGTAGACAAGTTTAGTGTATTGCGTTTTTCCTGTATCCATTTTAGGCTCATTTACTAGTTTTTTTATATGTTAAAAGAACGGCCGGTCCTTTCACATTCACAACGGTCCGTATTTATCACATTTACTCGTTGTTGCTCATTCAAATCAATTTTTATTATTCCTAAAAATCGTCAATACGCTCAGAGACTCATGTACTATGCTTAACTCGTACTTAAACCTTCGCAACTGATGAGGAAACTACTCCAAATATATGTTGGAATATCATAGACAGTTGAGACAGCGAAACAAAAGTACAATAGTGGAATGTGGAACCGTGAAAATTCTGGGAACTGGAACTGATCAAGGAGGTAGACATAATCCCTAGCGTTCATATCGACATAATGCAGATTGTCCGATAAAACGAGTTTAGGGATTATGGTGGGACCTCAACATGGTGGATCTACACCGGTCTAGTTTACATGTTCAGTGACCTTTTAGTATTAGCACAACTTAGCTCCTGTACGAAAAGTATGTAGAGTCTGAAGTATAAATCTCGGAGCGCATTCGTATGAAAGTCGATAGCTTCTTTTCCTAGACAGATCGATTCAGGTAAAATTTATGGGTGAGATTCCGATTTAAGCTAAATAGTATTCAATAATCATTAAATCTAAACTCGGTGGACGGTTCTTGCTCGAATCCATTTCGTTTCGCCGCCTCGCAGGTCTCTGAAGCTCTGCGTGGCCGGCGCCATCTTTGAATGAATTTCGCTCCTTCGTTGCCTATCGACCGGCGAGCGGACGAGCGGACGAGCGTTGACTAGCGCCTGTGGCCACCGGCCCAGCCTAGCAATTCATCATGTCCTCGACGTGCCACGCCGGTTCAGTGGCCCCGTGCTTCCGTCCGTCCCACGGGACGCGCGTGTCCTCGAGAGGCCGCCCGGCCCGACCGTCCCATCTCTCAGATGTGTGTCCCTGGAAGGAAGGAAGTGAGTGGGATCGGCACACTGGCAAAGGTGGTTGCAACGTTAATGTGCCATTGAAAAATAATTATCCCAACCGGCTGCTACCGGACCGGAGCCTGTCCCCATGGGGCGCTGGGGCGTTACGCAGGGTGCTGCCGGGAGGACTGTGAAGCAGGCGTATCGTCTGGTCGTTTATGCGTGGCGTTTATGCTCCACCTCCGTCGCTGTCGTTTGTCGTCAGACATCCCGCACACGGGCTCGGTTCAGGTGCACCGTCCTAGGAGCTCGCGCGCGCTACAAATTGCAGTGCCCGGTGGGTTCGGTGTAGCCTCCTGCCCCCTCCTGCTGTTCCGAACCTCCCCAACCCGACGGGGGCCTCGGCTGCGTTTAATCAGCCGTGGCAGCTCGGTGTCGATACGCTGGATGCAGAGCAGGCAGATGTGTATATGCGCTGCTGCTGCTGCTGCTGCTCACCGGTTGGACCACTTCCAACCAACGTCGAATGCCATTGGCGACACACACACACACACACACACACGCACACGCACACTTTCCTGCTCCCGACAGCATGTCGATCTCGTGTGTCACGCGTACAGACGCCACCACAGGTTCCTCGTTTCGATCGCACCGAAGTCACCCGGGGGCCGGTGGTTCGCTCGGGTGACTGGTGCGTACGCCCAAGCGACGAACCCTGCCCGCCCGGGTGATGATTATTTTGTGCTCCTCCCCTTGCCCCTGTTCCCCCGGGGGCCCCGATAATTTGAAATGGACAAAAATTTGCATATCACCTGCTCGGCTGGCAGCATGCCGCGGCCAGGATGCGATGGTGGCCGGAAAACGCCGGTGCCTGCCAGTGCCAGTTCGAAATGTAAACTTGGTACATGTACGTGTGTGTCTGTATGTGTTTATCAATTCCGGTTGGGGTATGTCTCCGGGCGCAGATCCACCTAAATGGAAGAAGTAATGCATCCACCATACAATACTCAGACCAACATCGAAAAAAGTAAATTTAACAAATGCATTACAAGTAAGGAACTGCATTTAATGAGGCGCGATCTTAACACTGTGGCCAAAAAGAGAGGAGAATTTTGATTTTGAATTTGTTTGTGATTCCGATACGGACAAATGCTTTTTTTAGTTGGCAACACAATCCCCAACATCTGTGTCAAATTAGGCGTCAAAATACTAATTAATGTTTGGGATACGGATCCTTTTTTAATCGTGTGAATGAATTCTTCGTTTTTCATAATGACTGAAATTATTCAACCGCACAGTTCCATTAAATTTGTGTGTGGAATGGAATTTCTGCTGCCAAAAAGGTTGAAGATAATAAAAAATGTTCAAAGAAAGTCGGGAAAGCGTTGAAAACGAGGCACGGCCAGGCCGACCATCAACATGAGTTAATAAAATCGAAGAATTGGTGCTGCAAAATCGTCGATTGAGAGTCCGAGATCTTGTTGATCTTGTTTGAATATCGAAAGGATCAAGTTCAGGAGTCCATTTTGAGTGACCATTTGGTCCTCTACAATTTGGGTATTTTCTTGACTTAATGCCATGAAGCTTCTGGCTATTCGCTAAACTCAAAAGGCTGCTCGGTGGGCACCGCTTTGAATTCAAAGAAGAGATAGAAATTGAAACGAAGAACGCATCGAAGGCTATACCGGACGAAGATTTTATGGCACGTTTCGAAAACTGGAAAAAACGTTGGCACAAGTGTATTGCATCCGGTATAAGACTGCTTCAACGGGATGAAATGAATTTAAAAGAATAAATCAAGAGTTTTGAGTTATGAACCGATTCCCATTATTTTTGGTCACAGTAGTACCTCTCTGGGAATGTGTCTATTTGTGAAAATTTATTCTATTGTCTGTTGTAGAGAGAGTTACGCCTTTGTGACCATAATGATAATGGTCCTTCACGACAAACGGTTGTGTGGAACAGAATTGTCCAAAAATGTAAACAAAGTCGTTCAATCTGCTCGGTGTTCGATAGCATGATTTTTCTTCACGATCTACCGTTTCACAAACATTTCACGGATGGGGGATTAAGAGCCATTAAATACTGTTGACAGAAAATGGAAAAACAAAACCCGGGCGCACGAACCGAGGAAAAAGGGATTGCCCAAGCTTAGCGTGGCGTGCCCGTGCTAATCGTGGAACCGGCAAAACATTCGCAATTCGCTATCGATGGCCGAGTGATCGTAAAATAATAATAAAATGATAAAAATTTATAACTGTCAAATGGTAATTAATTGTTTGTTTTCCCTTTTTTCTGTTTATCGTTTATCGCGCTCTATCTCGCGTTATCGTTCGCTTGCCTGCCTGGATTGGAGGATTGCATGTTACGCCCGGGAGTTGTGTGTGTTCCGGTTCGATGCCAAGGGCTAAGGGCTCCTCGGCGGTGTCGATGTCGCAGGCGCTCAACATTTCTCTGCCGGGAGGCTGCCGCGGAACGCGGGACGGAGCGTTATGCTTGCGGAAGCCAGTGCAACCGGTGCACGTACACCCTCGTACGTGCTGGGTGGTGTTGCGGTGGGTAACATATTAATGGACGAGGTCTCGCCGAGGCCCCTCTTGTGAGCGATCCCGGACCCGGGCACACACACCGGGCGTGTTCTGGTGCAGCCCGATCCTACCGGATGATGATGATGATGGTGATGAGGACGAAGATGATGCCACTGATGATGATGGTGGGAACCTGAACATGGCTGGCTGGTCGTCCGTGGCTCGAACATTTCTGAACGGTTTTGCTGACCGAGCGGGCGGAGAAGGCGAAGGAAACACACAACTTCCGCCGTCGTCGTCGTCCATCGGAATCCCACTCACGCAAGCCGCTCCGAGGCGCACCGCGGCCATGCGATCGGCTCCTAAGCCGTGGCAGCCAGCGCCAGTAGCCGGCAGCCAGACCTGGCCGTTCTCCGCCGTCCGTTCCGTTCAAGTTTTCCTCCCCACCGGCGAGCTGGTTTTGTGGTGGGTGGGTGGACGGGGCAGGCTTGGGCGGCCTCCCATCTCCCGGCTGCCGACGGTGCCGGAGGCGACGGGCCAAGATGCAATTACGTTATTAGATGGATCTTTAAACACTTAAGGGCAGGCTACGATCGGTGGCTATTTTCCTTCGTTTTTGTCGTGCCGTGTCGCTGCTTTTCTTTTCTCTCTCTCTCTCTCTCTCTCTCTCTCTCTCTCTTTCTTCTTCGTAGTGAGGGTGCGATGTCTCCCCCAGCTAACGTTGGCGGGGGCGATCGTTGTGTAAGGAGAGGGCTCCAGAAGCGAGGCGACGATCTGGCGGCGGCAAAACAAATATAATAATTATTAAAATATTTTAACATAAGCCCTATCTGATGGTGATAAAGATGACGAATGTGCGGCATCCGTCCGCTGGGTGGTGGTGAGGAGGCGGTGGCAACAAGCTGCATCCAACATATCCTGCGTGCGATGCTCGCTGCCGCATACCGCGGGCGCCTCGCGGCGATGAAGGCGGTTTCGCAGAGGGCAGCAACGCATCAACATCGCATCAGGAGCAGCAGCACCGAGAGCCGGTAGCGTCCGTTGCATGCAAGCCCCGTCGCCCCCGGGAGCACCCACCCGGCCGGCCGGCCGGGGCGGAGTGTCAGAAGCATATTACATATAACCTGTTTTCTGAAAGCGAGGCTGCCAGGCAGATGAAAAATGAAAAACAAAACACGAACAACAACAAAAGCAAAAAATGGCCACAACAACCAGACGACAAATGGGGCGGGCGTGTATGTGCAAAGGGCAACGGCGAACCAAAAAAAAAAAAAACGGGAGGAAGCAAAGTGCGCGAGAAACGCACCGGGTGAACCAAAAAACGACGCCATCGACAGCGACGACGACGACGACGACGGCGAGATCCGTTGTCAGGCAGTGACAGCAGCGACGGGAAGGGATAAAAAGCAAAGTGCACGGCACGGAATATGGAGGAGTCGTATGGCTCGCAGAAGCGGCAGAAAAAAGGGAATGCAGCAGCAGCAGCAGCAACAGAACAAAAACAAAGAAAAATGTGGCGAAAAACAACATCCTGCAAGCAGCAACAACAAGAGCGCGCGAAGCGCTACGTGAAGGACAATGACTTTTCCATAATTTTTATCACCATCACGTGTGTCGACCCGTGCGGCCTGTGAGCTCCTCAGAAGACCAGCCTCCAGCAGTGGCCACTGGCATCCTGGCGGACGGCTTCAACGGACGCCACCCTCCGACACACACGCACGGGTGCGGTGGCGGTAAAGTTTTCTTGGTCCCCACGGATCGGTTTTCTTTCGGCACTCGGGCTTAGGCCTCAATCAAGACTAATTTTTGTCGCCATCGGCAGTCGGCGTGGTCGGCCTGGCTTGGCGTTGGCCTTGGAGGAACCTTCAGACAATCTGTTGCTTGGCTTCAACAGAACAGGAATTAGTCGAACTGAGGATCGTTGATTAGTTTGATATGTTGTAATACAAAATAATTTCTTCCTGTTACATTAGGAACTCCTTTTTTACAGTGTAGGGCAGGTTAACTGTTTTATTTTGGGGCGTTTTGATGCATTGGTTGCAGGACTCTGGAACCAGCACTGAAACTAGAGAAAACAGCGTAGAAAAATAAGGGAAACAGTATTTTAATGGTATATCGTACTTTAGATTTACAAAACTCATTATACTACTATGGCCCAAACATATCGGGAATCTTTATTTATTCTTCTAATTCTAGGTTGTTTCCTTTAAAGTTCTTTTCACTCTACACAATACATCAATGCCGACATTTGTTTCAATTTTTCAAACGATCGGAAAGGTTCCTTTTTAGGAATAGCCGTCGACACATTTTTCGTATCTTCAATATCGGCTCCAAACATTTTCCACGGAGTATTATTTTGAGCCTAACGATTGGCCTGAAATGACATTCTGACAAGTCAGGCGAATACGCTGAATGGTGGTCCAATTCATTACGAAAACCAAGAATTGTCCCTCGACAAATCTACTAAGTAGTAGTAAAACTAAGTAAGTTGTTTATATTACAAAAACATTTGAATAATCTAATATAAGAATGCTATGAAAACTGTGAAACCGAATTGTGTTAACTGATGGCTCTAGCTGTCATTTTCGGCTTCCTAATTATGTTGTTTTGGCAATATTACCTTGTTTTGACATCAGATAAATGATTTCATGTCGAAAAAAAATAAATTTAGTTTGCAACTAATTAGTCAAAAGACGAACAATTCTTTCGGCGTGGAATCCACAATTTAGCCTAGAGATGGGAAAAATGTATATCTAGCGATGGCACATACCTTTAAAAAAATAGAGTTTTTCATTTCAATGCAATAAACATTTGATTTTTTTTAAAATAATCGGTTTCATAATTTTAGACCTGGTAGTCTGCATTATGCGTTACTGATCAGTTCATTTAATCGGTTTAGACTTTACTTTCGTAGCGCTAAAGGCGATAAGATTGAGAAACTAAAACCACATTCCATTACCGAGTGGTGTTACCTAATTCGAACGCAAACGAAAGTAAGCACTTCCTACCGCCAGTCAGATGCCAACACGGATCGCTCCCCAAGATCCGCTGCATGGGCTCCCTGATTAGCGTGCTGCTAAGCTACATTAATTCCGCTTCACTCAGCTTTCATTCAGAATGATAGCCGCTTGGCGTAGTGCAAACCCTGCCTGCCCGTCTTAAGACGCGCCCCAAGATCTATTGTGGCTGCTATCGTCCAACACGATCACTGGCGCAGCGTGATCGTGATCGTGTTTTGTTGTGCGATGCGTTCGTGATGTTGTCGCCACCACCACCACCGAGAATGGCACTCGGCTTTTCGGGGTGGAAATTCTTAATTAAAATTCGAAAGAGAGAGCGTCGGGCTGGTGGGTCGGTGTCGGTCCCCGTGATGGGCGCAGGGCAGGGTTTTATCAGCGAAACCGTTTCGGGCGGACGCACGACTAATTAGCACGGCAATGTTTGGGTTACATTGTTGCACACACATGTTGTTGGTCTGTTGTGTGGGCTTCAAGCGAGAAATGGAACTGCGGACGCCGTCGTGAGCGTGGCGACCATTTTTGCACACACTGCTTCGCGGTTGGTTCGCGTCAGGCGGAATGTGTCTCTGTTCTGGGGCCTGATGTCAAAATGTTTGTTATTCGGTAACTTTTAGGCCATGTTGGCTGAAGTTTTCCCACCTAAATGTGTGCTCAGGAATACACCAAATAGTGCTCTTGGGGGCCGACAATAGAAACCAGGATCATCTAGTTGAGCGGGGAAGACCGCAGTGACATTTCGCCTGGATTATTGCCACCCGAGACACGGGATCGGGTTAATGAAGAGCCGACGATCGGCGGTTGTTGCAGGGTTCAACATCAGCAATTCAACTGCCATGCGGCACTCTTCATGATGCTTAATGGTGAATTAAGCAGCGACGGAATTTTGAATCGGTTTTCGGCCTCTTCCATCTCGAGCACAGCCCGACAGCCCGACAACGGGCTGGCCTCATTTGCGTAATGGGTCATAAAAAGTAAAATTTAAAATCGCACTCGCAGATGGTGGCCAACTTCTTCGGTGAATTCGACGAAGAAGTTGGTCTGTTGCGTGAGGTCTGTCCGTCGTCGCTGACAAACCCGCACCAGGTTGGCAGCTCGGCGCGCCGTGGACACACGGACGTGTAAGCGAAAGGACCTTTGACATTAGGAAGGGCGGAAGGCAGTTCGGACGGAGGCACGCGGGGTGGCTCGCTGGTTTAACAACCGTTGTCATCGTGTGGCCGTCTGCCGAGACAACAATCTCGAAACAATCGCTTCCCATCGCGCCCGCGTCGTCTTGCGGGTGGACCACAAATGTCACGCGAAGCGAGCGAAGTGTGAGAAGCGCTGACCATAGGACCCCGGTTCTTGGAGACATGGTACCGGGTGGTTCCTGCAATCTGCCCCGCTCTGTGTCTGGGTTTATGATTCGGGGGCTCGCCGACGAGAAATTGGGATGTAGGGATCGGATTTTTGTGTCGCTGGGACCTCCGTCACCGGCATGCCGGTTTGGGCATGGTTTCGTCCGCGACTGCTCCGAACCTCTCTCCCCGGAATTAGGGAACGTTATATTTATACGAATGGGAAAATATGTTTTATGGTCGGTCGCGACAAAACAAATTCGTAGGAAATCCGTCCCCAAGGGCCGTGGCCCTTGCCCTCCCTGACTGCCCTGGGAAGCGATCGGTGGATCGTAGGATGTCGAGGCCCGAGGACGGCGGCCGAGGGCGGTCTCGGTCAGGTCCCGGTGTTTGACAAGCGCAACTGTATCCCGCGCGCGTGAACGCGTAGTTGCGGGTCTGGTCTGCGAGACACCCGCCATCCCGCCCGCCGGACCACCGAGGGGCATCGGCGGGCGCAGCTCCAGGACAGGGGACGCGGCCTCGGGAAGTGACGCGTAGACGCGCGCGGTAATTAGACGATGATCGGTCGGTGATTGCACTTTGTTTTGCGCACGGGAAGCCCCGGCCATTAGCGCGGCCCAGCCAGACCACGGCAACGGGCCGTGGTGGGTGGGACCACGGAGGGGGGATCTCGCCCCGACGGAGCGCCCCGACCGAGTTAATAATAAGCGCGCAAGAAATAGCGCGACGCGCATAGATCATAAAACCGGCAGCCAAGCGTAGACTTCGGACCACAGACGCGACACTCCACTGCACGACGAGACGAGACGAGAGTCTGCGGTTCGCCCCCTCTCACGGAAGGTGACAACCGCCGTTGCGTGCACCGACCGACGGGACGCCCCGTCTGGGGACATGATCTCGATTTCCCCGAACAGCGAGAGAGAGAGAGAGAGAGCGATGGAGGGAGGTCGCAACTGTTTGCCCTTCGCGATCGTAGGGAGGTAAAAATGCGACCCCAGACATGGCCGGAACTTTTACGATTGCGAAACAATCCTGGGTGGCGGGTGGCCCAGAGGCGCGCGACAGACGACCGGGTTTTATCCACTTGTCTGGCCGCGGAAATCTGGCCCCGGCTTTGATGGTTCCGCGTAGGGCGCTACGATGGGGCGCGTTCCGGGAGTCCAGGTGCGAGGGTGAGTGGAATGCGGCATGTTTAGCATTTTTCAAGAGTTCGATAAACTATCGCATTTATGTAAATTCCATCGCAAACACCGACGCAGTGAGTGGCCGCTATCGACGTGATGACAGCGAATCTCGGTTTTGCGGCGGTTGCTAGTTCCTTACAGGATTATACCGTCAACTTCCGGTTTCCTGCCGGTAAGGATGTTGGAAAACATTCGCGCAATGCAGAAATAGCGATTTGGAACGAAACGCGTTCAAACATCAAATGTCCAAAGCATTAGCCATAACAGTATGTTCAAGTACAGGACTATTCAATTTGTAGTTTCGAAATCACAGGGGCAAGGCAGGACATTTTACAGTTTTCGAAAATATCTGTCAATCCAGTATAAAACTTTTAGTTGAATGAGTTAAGCACGAGCGGGTGTAGAGGGTCTTTTAAAAAAGGGTTG
>NC_069145.1:58946278-58970361 GCF_943734635.1 Anopheles cruzii
CACGGCCTGCGTCGGAACATGGCGGTTCCGGACGAGGCGGGCGCGCGAGTTGCTCAACTGCAGTTGCACCTTCGATCACAGGGGGGGGGGGCAAGGGAGGACGACCGACCTGGCCGACACTTCCGTTTGGGTCCTGCCCATCGGCCCCTTATCAAGTTGTAATGCGTGCTGCGTGCATCGCGACGCCGACACGCTACACGCCGTTCCGTATCGTGTCTTGTCGTCCTGCGAAAGGTGCAGATGTCCGGCCCCCTGTCCGGCCCGGACCGGCCATCGATACGTTCGATACATCTCCCCCTCGGCCCTGGCCGCTGCCCCGGCGACAGTTGCCAGCTGCCCGCGCAAGTCGCTGCTGCGGCAGACGCCACTCCTTTTGCGTCGTCGTTTGACGGATGATGGCGATGGCTGCCGGCGGGAGAGATCGGCGGCGATCGGTGGCGATCGGTGGCGGCCGTCAAGGCGCGCGCGCACGCGCAATTGCACACACACGCACACGCGAAGGCGAAGCGGTAATCAAAATAATTATTAATCAACTTCGTTTTTTCACTGAATTAATTTATTATTATATATTGACATCGCAGCCACGGCGGACACCGAGCGACAGAGAGAGAGAGAGAGGGAGAGAGGCAGCGGACAGTAACAACACGCGACAGGCCGGGGTAGGGTGGCTCCTTCACCTGGTGCGACCAGTGCGCCTTATCAGCATGATTACCGAGCCCACCTTTAATCCTTTACCGCTGTGCGCGTGCAAACACCTCTAGCGGTGCGTTTGGGCCAGTTGCTTCTGCTTTTGTGGGCCAATTGGGCGAGGTCCGTTAATGGAAGGACGACGGGACATCGGGAACTGAACATCTGCATACCTTTTATGTACTCCATTCATCGAAACTTTTATAAATATTCTTACAAATTGCATTGCCAAAACAATGGACCAGAGAGTACTGATGTAGTGCTGACCTCGTCTTTCCGATTTCTTTAGAAGTCTCAATGAATGCATTTTAAAGCATACAATGCTAATCGCTTATGGAACATTACCATTACCGTTACTTCTTGCGCCCATAAAGCATCACTTTTTACTATAAAATTGATCTAAAACCACCTTTTTATTACTATCATTTTATTTATCGTCCTTTGAGACATTATCTGCGTCTGGATCATAATTCAAGAATCGTGATCGTAATCTTGTTGTTTAAGGATTCAACGATAGTCAGATAATTGTCACTTGTCGAGATAAATGTGCGCCATAGTGACAGGACCTATTTGAATGTTAAATAACTCCGCCATTTTTCAGCCAAACAAAATTTATGTCGTTTATGTCGTTTATTGACAATACACTTAGAATACAATATCGGTCAAATGCTCGTCTCCATTAGACACACAAAACAGCGGGCATTTTTCACTGTTTTTGGGCAGTTTTTCATTGTATTTGAGAACATTTCGGGCATAATAGTAGCAATTTCCGCTTTGATGTTAGCTTTCAGTCCTTCCGTGATTTTAGGTTGGCTGGCATACACCTTACTCTTCAAATAACCCCACAAAAAGAAGAAGAAATTCGGTAACAATAGCCACGCACAGTTTTCACAGTAGAAAGATTATTTTCAATATATCAGGTGTACAAATAGAAAACCTCCGTTTTCCCATGGGGGCGCTAGCAGCTGCAAATTAAACGATAAAAATATGCAAAACCCTGGCAATGACAGTTGAGGCATCTGTCAACAACTCCACAAAATCTCGATTGTTTATTTTCACTCTGCTTTGTGTTATTCATGTGCGAACATGGCGCAATTTGAGCCGAAAAAGAGCCATTTGCGGGAAGTGTTGCTTTTTGCGTTTCATACTAAAAAAAATGCAGCTGAAGCGCATCGAATGATAGTAGAAGTTTATGGTGAAGCCTGCATTAGTGAAAAAACGTGTCGGGAGTGGTTTTGCAAGTTCAAAAACGGCGATTATGACGTGCAAGACAAGGAGCGTCCCGGACCGGTGAAAAAGTTCGGACATGCCGAATTGAAAACTTTGCTGGAAGAAGATGCTTTTCGAACGCAATAGGAACTTGCATACTTATTGGGGGTGACGCAACAAGCAATATCGCATCGGCTAAAAGCCCTAGGAATGATCCAGAAACTAGGATATTGGGTGCCGCACGAGTTGAAGCCGAGGGACATCGAACGGCGCCTTTGCATTTGCGAGCAACTCCTTGAACGGCAAAAAAAAAAGGTTTTTTACATCGCATCGTGACCGGGGATGAAAAGTGGATACACTATGATAACCCAAAGCATAAAAAATCGGGGGGACTTCCCGGCCATGCATCAACATCTACAGCTAAACCGAACATTCATAGCTCGAAGCTGATGCTCTGTATTTGGTGTGACCAGCTCGGCGTTGTCTATTGCAACCAGGTGAAACCATTACAGGAGCCCTGTATCGCACACAACTAATGCGGCTGAGTCGAGCGTTGAAGGAAAAACGGCGTCAATATTGAGAAAGACACGACAAAGTTATTCTTCTTCACGACAACGCTCGACCACATGTTTCCAAAGTCGTGAAAATATACCTGGAAACATTAAAATGGCACATACTACCCCCCCGCCCTACTCTCCAGACATCGCCCCGTCAGACTACTATTTATTCCGATTGATGACGCATGACCTGGCCGAGCAGCGCTTCCGTTCTTTCGAGGACATCAAAAATCGGATCGATGAATGGATCACGTCGAAAGATGAAAAATTTTTCCGACGAGGAATTTAAAAGCTGCCCAAATTGTGGGAAAAAGTTGTGGCTAACAATGGCAATTACTTTGAAGAATGAGTTTGTAAGGAGTTTTTTACAATAAAGCCTCAAATCATGAGAAAAAACGGCGGTTTTCTATTTGTACACCTGATACAATGCTACAATTTCAGGCCGTTGTTTTAAAGTAAATCGGTCCATAAGTAAAATTTTAGAGACTGACGTTTCAGAATCTTGCTGATATTTAAAATTCGACTGAAAAATGGCGAGGTTATATGACATTTAAATAGGTCCTGTCACAATAGTAATAATTATATAGAAATAGTTAACAAATTGAAAATGTTTAAAAACACACACACCAGCCAACCATCGACCAAGCTTCACCAGTTTAAGAGCCACCCTAACGCGGATCGCCCATCTTGAAGGCCAACGAAGGCGTGCGTACCGATCGTGGCGTGCGCGCCTCAAAGCGCGCCACATTGTGGGCCTCGCGATCACCCAAGATGTCAGCGACATTTCACGAACCACCACCGTGGGCCCGTGGGACTCCTCGTGCCGCCTTGGGTCGGCTTGGCTCCGTCGGCTCAGAAGCGGAACGAGCGAGGACTTATCTGAATGAACGACACGATAGTCCAAGGTTTGCGACACAAACAAGGCCCCAGACGCCGGCGTCTCTTCCACGGCCACGGTTCGGTGCAGGCCAGCCGCCAGGTGGGGAGCCCTGGTTCGGGCCACTTTTCTCAGTATACATATACAGGATGTGGCCGACGACGGCATGTGCATCGTAAGTCGCCTGCACTTTTTACCTGCACACGCCGTGCCGCGGGTGTAGGAACATTCTTTGGGGATTTTTCAGAATGAAACTCTCCGGCGGCGGCGGCGGCTCTGGCCCCCACCAGGACAGGTTGCGGCCCATTTCCTGTGTGTCCCGCCGTGCCGTCCTCTCAATCATTAAACAACATTGATTGCAAATTTATTTATATGTAATTCAAACATCATGTTCCACGTTCGGACCGGTCCTTGCGGCGCGCAGTTGGCGCTTCCCAGCGCCGAAGCGTGGCGACGACGATGCCACAGAGCCAGAGGTCCAGTCTCAGTCTCCGCGGGCCAGACCGGCGGCGCACTCCGACTCCCGCAATTGGCGCGTCGCGTAACCGCGCGCGTTTTATTAGGTTTCTTTTGCGAACCCATACGTCCGGTCCAGCCTACGGCTGGCAGAGCGATGGTCTGGCAACGTAGGAGACACACGGTAGATGTAGTGCAGATTGACCGTGTCTGTGTGTGTTCGTGTGCGTCGGTGGGTTGATCTGGTTTGCGCGTTTCCTTTTCCCACGATCGACGCCAACCGGTGGTCGCCGGCACCGGTCGGACGATTATTGATGAACGGGGCACGCTGACGGTGACACTTATGCTGATGCTCGAAGGCAACATATTTGCGGTGTGAAAATCTTTGTATACATACAGTATTGAAACCGAACCTAGGCAGAGCGCCATTGTGGCGTATTCACAATATTTGTTCCTTGCAGTCAATTCGTTTCCAGTTGTGAATGTCTAGAATATCGGTGAGATTTTTTGCAAGTGCTAGCCTACCCGCCCAATATCGTTCGCAAATCTAAATGGGTAAATTAGTCCTCATATTCGTGGGATTCGTAATACGCATCACATCACGTATCAAGGTATTGAAGGTAATTTATCAAGGAAAGTAACATTTTTATACCCCGTTTATTAATAAATTCTTCTTCGGCTACGTTAGAAGGACGTGCAGCGGCGGAAAAGTTTTTTAACTATTTATTGAATACCGGATTGTGAATTAAACTTGATTGTGTAAACGTATGGCTCTAGCTGTCAATTTGGTCCCCCTCATTACGCTTTTTGGGCAACATTACCTTGTTTTGACATCTGGCAATGGATTTCAACTTAAAACGAAACGTTTGAAGGTATTTACACATGTCCACTTTTGAGCCGGAAAAGTAAGAAATGCGGACATCATTGGTTTTCTGCTCAAGAACTCAAGGAAACTGCTACCGAATCCCATCGAATTTTTATCGAAGCTGATCGTGCTCTTGGAAGATCGCAGTGCTTTAAGCAGTTCAAACATGGCGCTTTAGATTTCACAAGCAAACAGCGGCGGAGGACTCCAAAAAAGTTCGAGGAGGCTGAATTACAAGAACTTTTGGACGAAAATGACAAGCAAATGCAACAACAACTCGCGGATCAGTTAAATGAGTGTGAATACCACACATCCCTACGTTTTAAGGCCCGGGAAAAATCCAGAAGATTGAAAAAAGGGGTGCCACTTGAAGTGAACGAAAGACAGCAGGAAAACCGAAAAACCAAATGTGAAATTCCGCTCACCAGGTACAAAATGAAGCCATTTCTCCATCAGATCGTGATTTGAGTTGAGAAGTGGACTCATTTTGATAATCTGAAAAAAAATGGTCATAAACTTCAGTCCGGGAAAGTCATAAACTTCGACTGCAAAACCAGATCGGTTCGGCAAAAAGACAATGCTGTGTGTCTAATGGGACCAGAAAAGTGTGGTGTACCACAAGCTCTTGAAACCTGGTGAAACCGTTTATACAGATCGACAGATCGACAACAAATGATCAATTTGAACCATGCATTGATCGTAACAGCAAGGTAACTTGCCTCCATGACAATGCGCCTGGACACAAAACAATCAAAGCACTTGTCTGAGGGCTGCTTTCCCCGGTGTATTCATCAGACATGGTCCCTTCCGTTTATCAATCATTTTCATCGATGTTGTCGAATGTTGAGAAAAGAACATTCAAGTCCGTTATCAACCAACAAACTGTTCATCTTATCCTGAACTACAACCTCATGTGACCGCCATCTCACATATCCCACAGGCCCTCCTTAGTGTTGACATTCCCGGACGGCCCCGTACATAAATTAAACCGAGAAATTTCATTCCCAAAGTGACAGATCCAATAGTGCCGGCCAAGTGTGGGACAGATGTGCGCCTTGTCTCCGCCGACAGCCTCTCAGATTGAAGAGCAATTACAGACGGGCCGGAAATACCTTCACAGTCACACAATGTCGCGATCGAAAAAAAAGAGCTACCCTCCGCTGATCTAACAAATCGCTTTAGACACTGCGAGTCTAACGTTTTCACCGCACGATCCGATGCTGCAGCACACACTTCGGTGCCGTCGTCTCTGCCACACTATCAGCCCGATTGTGAGTGAAGTAAAAATTCCGTTCGCGAAAAAGAAACCGGGAACATCGCGAACCGCACAAGAAGAACAGGCGTCGGGCCGCCAACGGGCTCGAGGCCCCGTCGGAAACCTCCGCACAATAAAAACGCGACGCTCCCACACTGCTTATCAACTGCACGAAAAATGCACATAAATAATGCATCGCCGCTGCGTGGCTGCGGTCGCGGTTCTTGACAGCCCAGACTCGGGGTTCGGTTTTTTTTCCTTTTGCTTCTAGGCCTTCAGGAGTACCCTTTTTTTCAGCTGGCTCCAGGCAGGCTTCCTTCGCGTCGGTTGCTCGTTTGCTTGACTCGATTCTTTTCTTATGCGCCTGCGATCTCATTTTTGGTTTCGGATGATGCCGCGAAGTGGTTTGCGTTTTTTTTTGTGGGCCGATGCTCCAGACACTTCGCAGTGCGTCGTTCTCCAACAGTGAGGAGGTGTCGAAAGTGTCTGCCAGCCAGCCAGCCAACCGGCGGACTCCCACACCAGACGGCCGTAGACGCGCGTACCGGAAACCGCAGGGTCATCACCGGGACCGCTGTCCCCGGTGTCCTTTGGCGCTCGAGGAGGCGGCAGTTGGTGACTAATAGCGTGGCCCGGCCACGGCGGTGCGTTCTGCGTGGCCGATCGATTGCAGCGCCCTTTTTTGGTCATCGCGGTGGAGGCGTCTGGTGGATGCGAAGGTGGGCAGAAAGACGGTAATGCGTTCGCCGTGCATGATGCACCGCACGTATCGTCGCCGAGGTTGAGAGTGCCGTTGGGCGTTTGGTGATCGATATCAACCACGGGTAATATCAATTCCCGACAGCATCGGTCAAAAGCAGTCTGCGACGAAGTCGCGTGGGAAGTGCTTCGGAAGGTTTCCAGGGCGCATGACTTGGTAAGATGGGTTAAAACATCAAACAAATGAGAGAACTTGATATTTGGAGCACAGTCTAAGACAAAAGAAGATTATTTCATGAAAGAAAAATTGGGCACCGTCCTAAAGACTGCATCAGCGTTGATAGATCCGCTTGGGTCACTTACTCCCCACTCTGTACAAGATTAACCAATTTGTTCCAAACCTCTTCCTCGAACCTACGGGAGTAATACTGTCCTCTCGGCGACGACAACAGGACAACGGTGAGAAAACATAAACCCAAATTAATACGCGAATCAAAGCACATCACCGTGACATCGGGCTGGGGCGACCCATCGTCTCGCAGGCGGGACAAAAAGGATTTCGGAAACGCAGCACCGGTACGATAAAGGCCCGCCATCAGGTGGCCGATCAGGCTGGGTCCCCCCACCCCCCCTCCGGGGCGGACGGATCCCGTTTCCACGTGCGCCACGCTGGACGCGCTCGGGGATCGGGTTTTCGGGTCGCGCCGTCGCGGTGTCGTAACAAAAATAAGCACTTAAAATGCCATAAACATAAATCAACCCGCCACCAGCGGGCAGGTGCCGGCTGCCCCAAGACCGGCACCCAACTCCCAACATGTCGCTGAATGGCCGCCTTCGCACACGATCAGTCGCGATCGGTCGCGCCGCGCAAAAACCGCCGCTTTGCGGGGCACGGCAATAAAGAAGGCACAACAACAAAAAATAAATAACGAAATAGAAACGGCAAAACGGCCATCAGCGGCCACAATACCGAAAAGGCTCCGCACGGGGCCGTCATCGTTCGGATCGAGTGGAAGATGCCACCATGCGGCGGCCGCCATGATGATGATGCTGCCGCCTGACGAATGGCGCACACACGCGCAGGAGCGGCGGTGGTGTTAATAGCAACGTGCGGACTCAGCACTGACGCGACAGTTTACACATTGCGCCCATCACACCCATTAATAGCATCGACACGATTTATGGCGCTGCAGTTGTGTGCAGATTCCCGGTGCACATGAGGCGATGAGTCGCGGCGGGGGGGTGTTGCTCCAATCCGCTCGGCACGAAGTGACGATCGCTATCGGGGCTCTCGGTGGTGCGGAGTGAACGTCCAATGGCACACTGTCCGTCACATGACGCCATCGAAGGCTCGCGGGTGAAGGGCCGGTCGGTGCGCGCCGGAATCCCAGTGTAAGGCATCCGTTCCTAACCTCGAAATCGCCGTCAGACAAATGGGAACAAAAGACAGCGGGACGGTGGTCAAGTCTTGCGTCGTAGATGCATGACGGAGATGATTCATTATTTTAAATCAATTGTCTTAGAGCCAGATTTCAGTTCGCTCAGCGCAATTGATTGAATTCTAAAATTGATTCTCATTTTAGTATTTTAGGCTTTGTTTTAAATACAACCAGAACTGCATTTCGATTATTGAAAAAGGAAACCTTTGAATCCATAAACACACAAACCGAAATGATTCTGAATAAATTGCCATTACCTTGTCAAACCACATATAATTTAACAGTTCAATCGTTTCCTATTCATTTGGGTTTAGCGGATGACAAAGTATTTAAGTGAAGCTTGGGTTAGTTGATGTTCCACGATCCAAACGATCAATAAAATCGCTCACAAGTGTCCAGTGATCCAGGATGGTCCATCTAGTGTTTGGATCCGAAGATTCCAAAACATCGATTGTAGCTGTCACTGTATGGTATATAGCGCCGTCCTGTTGAAACCAAATATCGTCCAAGTTTTCAGCTTCAATTTCGTCGAAGAAACTAACAGTCATTAATTCACGGTGGCGTATGCCATCGACGGCTGTTCCTTCATTTTCGAAGCAAAATGGGCAGATGGTGGGTCGCCAGCCCAAAATACCGCACCAAACAGTCATTCGTTGTTATTTTATACATTAAAAATTTCAAATATTTCCCATTTTTCTGCATTTTCTGCTCAAATGTCAAATTTTTTACTAAATGTTTACAATTTCCAGAATGAAAATCTAAACACTTGATGGATCATCCTGTAAGCGAAGGATCGCGCATAGATCTACCTACAAGGATATTTCAATTGATCGAGCTCCATGGAATGAGTTATGACTGTAGGCTTATGTAAAATCAACGTTTTATGCTTTCATTTGATGCGGGTGCATAGATCGCAGTGACATTTTTGCGCGCCAACCGCTCTTTAAACGTCACAATCATAGAGCTACGAGTTGACTGATCGAAATGCAATGGCGGACCCGAGATCGGGGACTGCCAGAGATCGGGTCTTCGTGCGTGCATAATGAATTATGCACAATGATACTCCCGTCCCGTAGCGACGTCGAATAAATCTTGCAGCTAACAGCGTGCGTCTAATTACGACACCGACACCGCGGTGACACCCTCGCTTTTCTGGGTCAGACATAAGCGATTAGCCGAACGCGGCGAGGGCGCACTGGGCCGGTGTGCACATAAATCGAATTGAAAGGATCCACCAAAGCAAGGGCCACCACCCGGGCCTCGTGTGCGGTAGCAGCAAGGTGACATTTGATGAGTGTGCCAGGCAATTAACGTGCTGTACGGCGTCCGTCCAAAAATGTCTGCCAACGAACCGACCGGTGCCCGTCGGTCGGTGCACCCACACGGTGCTCGGTTCGGCTCCGTATGGCCCCAAAGTGTCCATCCAAGCTGCGCCGTGCGGGTCGCTGCGATAGATGCACTTGTAAACATATTTTCGATGCAATTAATCCAACCGCCAAACGGCCGCTGGCCCCAGCGCCCACGAATGGGTGATATTAAAACGCCACAAAAATTGACATTCAGTCGTTTCGGTCGGCGAGCCGGAGCACACCCGCCGTCGCCGCCGCCCTGATAAACTTATAATTAACACTCCATACCTTCCAGGACCTGGGCCCCTGTGAAGACTGACGCTTTTCGTCGATTTCGTCTGTCCCCGGCAGCGGGGACAATCTTTCACAGTCCCGCGCACCCGTTATGCGCTACGGCAGGCGCATAATTATGCAAACACGCATGACGCACTCTCTAAAGTCTTAATGTTCGGACGGCCAGCACCCGGCGACGCGATGGTGATGATGATGATGATGGGCGGTGCCGCTCTGGAGTGGATGAAATCACACGGCTCATAGTGCTCGCGAGCTAAACATCGAATACATCGAACTCGCACGTCGCTTCCGTCGTTGCTGTACCAACTGTACCTGTCACGGCCGCTGTCTGCCCGATTCCTAGCACCGGCGGTGGGAGGACGATCGGGCCGAGCCTACCCTGACCTTAACCAAGACACCAGCGAAACCTCCGACGGTCGGGAGACGAGCGAAGGTGTCCGATTTAATTAGAAAATAAATAAACTAGCCGCCTGGCAGCGGGCGGCTGGGGGTTTGTAATGTCACTTAATTACATTGCGAACGCAATCGTAACATAATTCACGTTAAATTGCTGATTTTAAATGTCTCATTTAAGACCAAATGCGTAGCTAGTGGCTGCTAATGTGGCGTTCTGGGAGCGGGCGAGAGTTCCACGAGAGTCTGCGCGACCGTCACGCACCGTTAGCCGGCGCAGCGATTATCCACGCCACCGTCAAGGCAAGTGGAGCGGTGAAGAAATGGATGGCGGTGGATAGAACGATGTGCTGTGCGAAGGGAAGCCCACCACCCAGCATGCTTAGGGTAGGATTTATGAAACGGCGCACGGTGAGACACATCCGATATGCGGTGGAGGCGCCTGGTTGCTGTCGAGGACGCAAAAAACTAACACAAACAGATCAATTCTGCATCCGACGCACCGTTTTGTTCTGCCGGAACTGAAGCGCGATAAACATTTGGTTTTTGTTACAAATTAGAATTTAATTAAACTGTTTGTTTCTTCCTCTTTTGTTACGAGATCTTTTTTCATTCACTTAAAGAAAATAGACCACAATCACGGACAGCTAAAACGAAAGGAGTATGAAAAACACCTACCACTGCATTGGTGCAGTATTGGCTCACTTCCATACGTTTATATTTCTTTCGAGTGACATGAACTAGAAAACTTTATTGTGTTACAATTTTGGCGCCTCCATCGTCCCATTGTGCCAACGGAAACCGCATGCAATCCACGAACTTGCCTGCAACTGCTCGACTAGAGTGCTGGCATTTGAAACTCCGACAGCCACGCGCGCCACAACGGCTTTTTTGCAAATCCAACCGATTCGAGCACAGCAGCGAACAAAACTGCTCGACTTACGCACGCTGGCTAGAAATTCGCCAATCCGCCAACTGTCAAACTTGACACTTTCGTTTTCTACTTTTGCGTTTTTTTTTTGTGCGTGCAGCCTCAGAGCACTGTGTCGACGTCCAAATTATTATCGGTGGTATCCGCTGCCTTCGCCATCGTCTGTGTCTATTTTGTTAGCTCCCGGTCCACCAACCACATCCCAAACTCAACGGAGTGCTTACGTTTTGTGTGCGCGAAGACCCCCACCCCAGTGAACGCCTGTAAACGACCGGTTCCGGTTCCGGTGCCACACGAAATTTGCCGCTACGCCGCCTACTGTAAAAAAAACCCTTAACCCTTAACCTGTCCTTCAAACCGAGCAGCTGGTGGCAACACATGCAAGCTGGAAATCCGACGCAGGAAGCCATCATCCCAGAGATGAGTGCGTGGTGTTGTTGAGCTCGGACCCATTTGAACTCGGGAGTGAAACGCTCAGGACGCGCAGAAAACCTTTCGACGCCGTGGGAAAGCCAAATTCACCGTGTGCCGCAACGATGGAAGTAACCGAACCGGGTTCCTTGTGCAATCGTAGCCACCGCCTCCGCTTCACCCTCAGCTAGCTCACCTTTGGCCGTCGGCTCGGCAGGTGAACGAGGTAGTCGAGTGAGCCCGGAAGAGACGAGAAGGGAAGGACGCACCGCGACGGCGGTGACGACGACGACGGCGACGAAGACGAAGACTACGAGAAGCAAGGATCGGAACCACCGGCAACGTGCGTGCGCGAATGAATGTGGGTGTGTGTGTGTGTGTAACGCGGAAATGTGTATGTTCGTTGCGTAAAAAGTGAATGTGTGTTTGCCTGGATGTATGTGTGTGTGTGCATGTGTCTGTGTGTGTTTGTCTCTAGTGGTTCACATGTTGTGGCAGTGTGCGTGAAAAGTGCGTGTGGAGTGTTGTTGTAGAGAAACGCGAGTAGGCGAATGCTGCGGGAGCCAACAACAATCGCGAAGCATATCCAATCGAAGCTGGCCCAACGGCGCAAGGATACCGAGGAGTGAAGCACGAGCACCGCAGGAGCCGCAGGAGCAGAAGTATCGAGCTAACGGGTTGTTTTGTTTGCTCGGAATTACTTACCAACGTTCTTTTGCTGATCGCTCCGGAATTACAGAAAATTGCCGGAACGGAAGGTATGAACACATCGTTCTGCCCTTTTGCCGAGTTATTCGGCAATTACCAATGCAACAGATGATACTAGGACGGGACCGACGGGAAGGGGCCCGAAACAATCAGCGAACATGGTTGCCATGACCCCAAAAAAGAAAAGTATTACCCAAACAAATTGTACGCAATTTCCAAACGCAAGCGATGGCTACTTTGTGTCTCGGGCCGTTTGGCACCGAGCAGCGCACCTCGCCCACACTTTCGCGTGAATGTTTTTTTTTCATTTGTTATTTCTTCACGCACGTAATGAGAGGCACATGACTTGTGTTTCCCTCCATCGTGCCTGACATCGCACGCCTTTGACGACCTGTCGAAAATGGCAAATACTATTCCCGGAGCTTGACTTGACCCCGGAGACACACCATTATACGGCGGCCGGCGGCATCTTCGCAAGACTGCGCGCCGGTAAAGGGGAAACCTCATCTTGTCTTTCCCTTCCACCGCGCTTTTCCGTCCCATCAGACCCAACAAACCATAGAACAACATGCTCATAGTACGCCTAGTATCTGTTACGTTAGTAACATAGACGACGACACCCGGCATAGATGGCGGCATACGAAATGGTGTGGAATGAGCCCCACACGACACCGACGGCCAGCGACACCTGTTACACGCCGGCTGCTCTGCTGCTTGGTGGTGGTGCGGTAGCGAGCCGCGTAGAAAAACACTGATATTCTCGACGGCGTCGGATGTTTGCTTCGATTATCATCGTCCTGTCACTGGCCACGCCAGCGGCATGCGAAGCAGGCAGGACACTCGCGTTTGTCGTTGACGGACAAGCTTCATGGCCCCTGCCCCTCTCTCGGTCGTAGACGACCGCTATTGATCGAAAAGAGCGACCAAGCTCCGAGAAAGACAGAAAACGCGCACACTAGACACACGGCCCACGGTTAATGAAGATTCGGAACCTATTAAGAGTGTATTTTTGCCTCGTTTTTTTCGCCCGTTGTGGGCAGCATGGGTGCTATTTTTAGGACAGGGCGAAGAAGAAACTTCCTAATGTATGACGACCGTTACCGCTACCGCCGCGATCGCCGCCGCACCAATAGGCACCGTTAGAGCTTCTACAATGAACATAAATTAAATTTTATATTGGGGTTTACTTTTTCTATTTGTTTTCTGTGCCATTGTTTGGCACGGTTCGATCGATGTTTGGTGATCGAACGTAAAAACGGTTGTTGGTTTATGTTTGCAAACATTTTGCGACTCGTCGACTCTCCCTCTCTCTCCTTGCTGCTAACCGTATCAATCGTAGTAGTTCTCGGTTGTTATCAACAACTTTGTCGTTTCCGCCTGCTAGACGCGCGACCGCTCAACAAGGCCTCAAGGACTGGGAGTAATAAGCTTCTGGTGGTTGAAAGGGTGCAGAGAGGGCCACAAACGAGAAGGAGCGTGGTATAATTCGTTTTATGGCTGCTAGATGATTGCCGTACTTGTATTGGCAGCACAATGTCAACACATCGTCCGGGCGTCCCCCAAACGAACGATCGTGCCAATGTGTGATGTTATTAATCGCTTCTTCTTCTAGCTTTATGTTGTATGTTGCAAATACATTTATAGTTTATTTTCCTTGTCGTTTCAGAAATAAAAATATCGTCACCGAAGAGCACGCGTCTGTCACAACCGAGAAAATGGTGAAGGAGAAACCCAACTCCACCAGAATCTACGATAAGGAAGGCTACCGCCGCAGAGCAGCGTGCATATGTGTGCGATCAGAGGCCGAAGCGGAAGTAGGTTAATTTGAACGTTCTTCATTTTATAACTATCATTGCCCCGAGAATGAAGTATGCAAATTGTTGATCTCCGGTGCTTACTAATCGATAACCCTGTGCGCATTGCAGGTTTTATTAGTCACGTCGTCCAGACGACCGGAACTATGGATTGTGCCGGGCGGTGGCGTCGAGCCGGAAGAGGAAGCTTCATTGACGGCTGCCAGAGAAGTATTGGAGGAAGCCGGCGTCATGGGTGACCTTGGCCGTTGTCTTGGTATTTTTGAGGTACGCCCAACGAACGAGAGAAGTTTTCGCAACCGCAAAAATGACACCCTTATCAGCACAACCCGTGCTCCGCTTGGTATGGAGTCTGTTTTAGTCTTCTGTCCTCCTTTTCCGTCCCAAACAGAACAGCGAGCACATGCACCGTACGGAGGTGTTCGTAATGGTCGTTACGCAGGAACTGGAAGAGTGGGAAGACTCGAAAACAATCGGCCGCAAGCGCCAGTGGTTCTCGATCGAGGAAGCATTATCCCAGCTGGCGCTTCACAAGCCAACCCAGCGAACATACCTGCAGCAGCTGCGTCACTCGAAGCACCGCTGTCCCACTTCTGCACCACCAATTATCTCCGAGCACGGCGATGACGGGTCCACGCTCGAACCGACCACCGATGGGACGACTGAGGAACCGGCCACTTCCACGACACCGACGGCAAATAACAGCGGCGAAACCGAAGCGGTGGCCACCGGTGACCAGGAAGAGCAGCAGACGTCGTCGTCATCGCCAACACCCGCCGAGGGTGATGCGGAACCCACCACAGCCCCATCACCTCCACCGACTCCAAACACTTAAACCCAATCTAATGATCAACCGGAGAAGAGAATACCTTTCGTAGGCACTCGTTTTATTTCTTCATATTTTTTCCGTTTAAGCGTTTTCTACAACCATGTTTCCAGCAGTGTTTTCTGTTGTCCACATCACCAGCGCTGAAAAAAACCTGAAGCAGTTAATTTGATTATCTCGAATACCATATGGACAGCTTGTTCGTCAATATTTGTGGTTAAGATTTAACAAGCATGCAAACTGCTGATGTGTGGCATAAGTGCTCTAAGATGTTGAAAATGTTAAGATGCAATATCCCTTCTAACATGCAATACAGTGGAATTTGCCCCCTTTCTTCGTCTTGATTGAACACAAGGAACAAAGATTGAAACGAAATTGCCGTCTGAACTATGTTAAATGGATTTCGTTTCAAATGTGTTTCTAATCCCCGCCCCCGTTGGGGGGTCTAGCGCCAGCAGTATGGTTTGATACGAGATTATTAAACCACAACATCGTTTACTTGAAAGGCTTTCATCGCAAGCGCCACACGGCGAAGAGTGATAGGAGGGCACATAGTTAACGGTTAACAGCAGCATGCGACCACTGCGATATTAACTAATCCACACATAAACTGAAACACTCATAAGCATGCACTTTTCGGATCTTAAACTATAATCTTCACGCTCTCCAAGATATTGCTGATTTTGCGACCCATGAGCTTAAGAAATCTTACAGAGTAGAAACAGCACCTGCACTCGAAGCTAGGTGACTTGCTGTCCCGTAACACTAATTGAAGATTGATGCCCGCTTCATATGTATGAAGTGCCACAAATGATTCGGCAAAATCCAGTTGACAACAAAAGTATGTTCCCTAAAAAAAGAACATTTCTGCTTAATCTCCAAACTTTACACCGGAACGTGACGTGAACCGACACAATGGCGAACAATTATTATTCGAAAAAGAAAACTAACGAAACCACTCCCTCGAAAAGAAGAGCAACAAATTACGAAATACTAAAACTATAATTAATGCATGACTCGCAGTCAAACGATGGTTTTATGTTGGCCTAATGGGAACATCATTGTTTAAGGAAATCTTCTAAGTGAAAAGTTTCGGAACTGCTCGTGCAATTGTAGTAGCAGTCAAACAACAGGCAGAAAACTCCATGCAGCCGGAAGCGAAAACGTGATGAATGAGTTAATTTTGCTAAATTATACCTTTAAATACTTATACTTATGATACTTTATTATAATTTATTGATATACACACACTACATCTAGTGACTGTCCGAAACTCAGCAAAACTGTAAACGAAGAAAGACGAAAACTGGAGAAGGGAAATGTTATCATATGCAAAAGACGCGCGCAATAACATAGATAAAGATTTTTGTTCCACGCGGCAACAGTGCTCAACGCGAGCGATTTGGAAATTCACCACAAAAACTGAAAACATATGAAGGACGGACGCGTGTTTCAAATCGGTACTGGCGAATAAATTACTGGCCCCTCGTTTAAAACGTTCGGAACCCATTCGGAAACAGTGTGACTTCCCCGCGAACGGTTCTTTGCTTAACCGGGACGATCGAAAATGCATCAAATGTATTTACCTTTATTATAAAAGAGAAAACCAAACCGTTGAGCGACAACGAATACAATGTGTTTTTATGTAAAACTTCGAAAGAACGTCCACGAAACCGTGAACGCCATTACTTAAAAAAAAACTCCGACAGTCGAATTCGGACAGCCTTTGTTGTTCGCTCAGTTTTCGAGCACTTGTAATATTACGCATTTTCCAGCAGTTCGCTTTCTCATCGAGACGTCAAACCCATCTGTTCCCTGTTTTGTTGCGTACACAAGGTTGGAAATTCGCTTCCGCCATCAAGTGTTTGTAGTTTCCCAGCCACCATTGATAGCTGCGTCCAATTGGCTGTATAGGGAAATGGCTGAATCACTAGATTCAAATGCTTCAACTTCTGCCCGCTCGGATGATGGTGAAAGCGAAGAACAACCGAAAAAACCCGATACAATGACGACTAATGGTAAGATTGGTTATTTATCTTCGGAGGTCACTGACGTGCTGGGACTACTTAGGTAAAGTTCGCTTTTGTAAAACCCATCATCCCTTATTCCTTATTTCAGACACGCAACTGGAATGTCCGGTGTGCTTACAAACGTGCGTGCACCCCGTTCGGCTGCCGTGTGGCCACATCTTTTGCTTCCTCTGTGTAAAGGTACCTTCAATTTGCAAAATTGCCTCTCTGTTCAGCAAATGCCGATTGACATCATTATTTTTATTCGTGCATAGGGTGTGGCATTTAAAAACCTCCGCTGTGCACTCTGTCGATGTGATATTCCGCTGACCTACCTTGACCACCCGCAGCTCGTAAATGGCGTTGAGGAGATCGAACGGGCGGCTACTAGCTCTTCGGAAACAAATCAGTACCAGTGGTACTATGAGGGTCGTAACGGGTGGTGGCAGTACGACGAGCGCACTAGCCAAGAGCTGGAGGAAGCTTACGCATCGTTTGAAAAGAGTTGCAAGATTCTCGTTGCCGGCTTTGTGTACATCGTCAACTTTGAGCACAAATGCCAAATCCGGCAGAACGATTATTCGCGCATTCGACGTGTCAAGCGCGACCTAGTGACGATTCCGAAAAAAGGAGTCGCCGGGTTGCGGCTCGAAACCGTCGCGACACAGCCACCCATCAGTACGTCCGACGTACACGAGCTGTCTTCCGCTCTTATGGAAATGAATCTCAATGAAGGAGCTTCCACTTCCGCGGCTGCAGAAACCATGCCCTCGCAAGTACGTGATTCCGCGGTTGATGAGATCGTCGAAACGGCAGATAACATTAGTCAACCGGAAGGGGAAAACACGGGGATTGCTGAACCAGATGAGCTGAACCTTCACACTACTGACACAAGCTTTAGCATTAATAGCAGTACCAGCAGTAGCAGCGATGATGACGAAGACGAGAGGCTCAGTGATCGGGACAACTTACGACCCGAGCAAGGTCACAATTTGATCGATCTCAGCCGCCCCGCGTACGCTAACGAGGCGGAAGATGAGGACGGCCGTGACGATGAGAATTTACTCATACTGTAAAGGTGACAATTTTACACTCAGTGTCGAGAAAGGAAAAGCGTAGCATTCCCTGCGGACACCATTTGCACCGTTAGGGGAGATTAAGGTTTTATTCGTACACTCTTTACCGCATATGCAACTGGTAGTGATAAGCAGCCGTTCCAGGCAGTAAAGAGCCAAATGATACGTGAAAAGAAATTCATTATGGCGAACGAGGAACTACTTATGGTCAAATATGTTCAATGATTTTAATGAAATTTCATTCAATTTTGCAATATGTCGTGTAATGATCGTTTTGTTATTCATTTTTTTGTTAAAAAACTAATTTAATTATACTGCATTCTGGTACTATCATTAACATTAATTTGGTGACTTTGTCAATGAAAATAAAAATAACTGTAATTCCTATTCTTGGTAGACTAAGAAAGCGACAATGAAAAGGCCTGCGAACTATACTCATTGTATTCAGATTACGAGCTGAAAAAAAAGCTTCTATCATAAGGTCTATATGCGCTGCTCCAGTTGCTTTAGTTGCCGAATAAAGCCCACGTTCGGCTGCACGCAAGGACGTTTGCTTTTAACCGCTCCGAACGCCTGCAGAAAGGATTGATCACACTGCAGCATCAGATAGCCGATAACGATGGCAGGTGATCGCGAAACACCCGCATTGCAGTGCACAAGCACGCGTCCTCGTTGCTCCCAACACTCATGGATGAAAGCATTAGACGCCACAAGTACCTCCCGTAAGCAAGTTTCCGGTAGATCCAGACAGTCGACAAACTTTCCATGTACCTTCAGAGCTTCTCTTTCACTGTCGTTTTCGCATAAAGCAGGCATTTCTATACCAACGCTCAGCACGTGGGTAATTCCGTACTTTTGAAGTACCTCTAAGCGAACGCAATCCTGTGACCCGAGGTAGAGGAACTCGCGCACGATGCACGCTGGCACCTGATCCGGGCTAGTATCCACGATAAACCCGAGTCGGGGTGGTGCATCTATCTCGAGACCGTGCCGAAAGATCTTCCGGCTACCGTCCATATACGTAACCGTGGTTTCCGTTCGCTGCAAGTCCGTCTTGCGGTTGCGCAACTGTTCGAGAAAGCTGCTCATGTTCCGGACCAAAACTAAGATCTTTCGGATCGTAATCTACGCGACAAAGGTACAGTCCGTGGGCTGGCGCGACGACAACGTTGGAGCACCACGAATTTTGCGAAGGAACAGTCAGCATGTGGTAAACATCTCTCTCACTAATACGTCCTTCTGCAGCCGCGGTCCATGCGCCTACCATACGGCGAACCTGAACAGATGAAAAAGGAAAGCCTGTATGTAGTAAAGCTGTATTGAGCCACGTCTTGGTCGTCTTAGTTTTTGCACGAGCGAGCCTCGGCTCACCTGTCGGTACAGAAAAGAGCGGCCACGGATATACACATCCCAATAGTCATACAATCGTTCCGCTAGTTCGCGATTACACCCAGATGCCGTCGATTGTCCCCGGCCAACAGTAATGCTCTCAATGCTGCGCACCGAGTGCATCGCTTCCCGTTGGCGAGGATTTCCCCGTGCAACGGCCATAAAGGTCCGAAAATCGTGCATTCCTGCGAACGTTCGTGCAACGCGTTCAAATGTTCCAATATCGAACCGAGGATGTCTGCAAGCAAGCGGTAGGTGGACGGGTCCATTAAGTAATCGCACACCAGAGCGCGGCCAACAAAAGTAATTTACCCAATAAAGAAGCACCGATCGTGTTCCTCGATGGGAATGAATTGCGTGTGAGGATGTTGATTGTGGTCATGAAACTCGGGTTTCAGCACCGCCACCCGGTAAAGATAGGTGCGTGATTTGGCGCAGATTCGCGCGTGAAACGTATCTGGAACATGCACTGTGCTGAGGATACGCAACGAGATAGCGTCGCGTTCGAAAGTACGGTTGAGAACTTTGGTAATTTTGTCCTCATCGTACGGTTTGCCATTCGGCCGCTGTAGGTCGACGTGAACTGTGTTGTGGAAGGCATGAACTCCCGTGTCCGTACTGCAAACAAAGCATCGCCGATAGTCGTAAATTTGCACGATGGCAGATCTTGATCCTCTACTTACCGACTAGAAAGCTTTAACGTTGGTACGTTCACAGGCCTTAACTTGAGCAGTGCTTCCTCAATAACTCCTTGTACGGTGTGCGGATCTTGAAACTGACCCACCGTTTTGTCGATCGTTCGTTGAATCCCACTGCAAATCCAACACAGAGTATCACACCGAAGAGCTTCGCAAGATAATGTCTTGCAGCCTGGTGAGCTGACAATTGAATGGTAATCTTACCGAAACCGGGAACCAATGTACGAAAGATTGATTAAGTAACGATTCATTGGCAAATGCAAGGTCGAAGAAGTATCTTTACTACCGGTTTCGATGAGGAAAACAAATTCCAAGTCTTGTTGACACCCGCTGCACCACAGTGGGACAATATTGAAACCTATTGCGGTCAAAAATTTGTGTGTTCAACAACGTAGCCTCATGTAATCATACATAGTAATTTGTTCCTTGTTCCGACACTTACATAATTTTTCTGGACTTGTGACACCAATTTTCTAGACTAGACTCAGAGTTCGACATGTTTTTTTCTTAATCTTAGAAGAACGGACTGGGCCGTATTTATTCGACACGCTTATTCGGACCAGAAATGAAATTCTACTCAAATCTTCGACTTTCCGGTTGTGGTTTATTCGTAAGAATATGCAAATATTGTTTGAAAATTTAAAAAAGTAATCGATTTCTATCCAATCGTATACCCCGTCAGGAGGTATCCGCCGCACCCGGACATTGTGACATCTGGATGGGTACGATTTGGTAGTATCTGATACTGTCTCAGCCAATTGGACGTAATGCGCAGATACGTGACGGCAGCTTCCGCTTTCATCTCCACGTAGCACTCTGTGAGGATCTCTCTCGACGTACTGAAGATCACGATGGGCCGACTGGCCTTTACGAACGGTAGCAGTGCCTTTAAAATACTGTACGGATGTTCCTTCGCGACAATTACGAGGGAATCAAACTTTTCCTTCATGATTTCAGCAGCCGCTTCATTTTCAACTTCCCACGACTGCTTTTGCTTTTCTTCCAACTTCAGTTGCTTTGCTTCCGGTTCGAATCCTTCGTTAGTTTCCACCAATTTGCGCTTGGCGGTACCGTTGTCGGTCTCAGAATTTTCGACAGGCTCCGCTACGTTGCTAACGGTTTCATTATCATTTTTCTCCTGCGATTCGACATTTCCATTTCCAGCTTTTAGCACGGTATCGTCGTCCTGATAGTAATTCCGCAAAACGGAGTAGATGTTCACCGAAACGCAGCGCTTCTGCTGGTCGGCAGGGAAATCCATCGCCAACAGTGCTTGCTTTTGGGCTACATTGCCCGGATGACAATGGACCAGTTTCGCAGTACTTGCTGTGCCGATCGAGTTCAAAAGAGCGGCTGGTAGTAAGCCATTGGTTCCCGATTCGTACAGTAGATAATTGCCAACACTGCACACACCACTGTACGAAACAATTTGCGACAGCGTATCAAAACGTACACCAAGCACTTTCTCGGGATCCAGCCGCCAATAGACATCGGCCAGCAGCCGAATCGAAGGTCGGCGCAACGTTACGTATTCGAAATACTTTTTTTCTTTTCGCTTGAGATATTTTTCCTGTGAGTACTCTGTTTTCGTGGCGAAACTTTTCGAATTTTCCACTAGCTTTCCGATCACCTCCGACGAAGATTCGCACTCTTCGCGTAGCTTTAAAATTTCGTCCGTCGACAATGTCTGTGACTGCCGATCATCAACGATGTTCCGATTATCGCTTCCACTTTCCTTGATCAACAACTCCTTCAGGTTGCGTATTTCAGACGGCGTCGAAAGTGGGTCCAGAGTGTAAAGACGCTTACCACGTTCCTGCTTCGGTACCAAATGGAACGTCGTATTGTAAGGCTGATTTTCTGCTAGCCGTAGCTCGATCTGATCTTTACCCAGGTTCACGATCGTATTGAGGTTGCCGAACTTTAGCAGCTTTGTATACTTTTGACGCTGGACTATCACATAGTCACCGACTTTTATCATTTCGGTCATGATGAGGACGTCGTCTGTGAAATATAAAATTCTTAGCAGTGGGTCATTCGTTGTGGCTGTTTCAAACTACCTGCGGTTTTCGGATATGCGGACACAGAATTTATTGATATGCCTACCAACAAAGCTTCCTAGAACATTTCCACATGTGGGATTTCCAAACACCGGCACTTTGATGAATTGTCAAACGTCAAAGTAGTTTGACGTTCGATTTACCGGTTTAAGCAAAACGTCAAACATTTTTATGAAGCAAAAGAAAACTAATTGCAAACTGTAAACAAACAAAACGCGCTTTCTCGTGCTCGATTTTCGCTGTACGCACAATGGCCAAGCATCATCCAGATCTGATATTTTGCCGGAAACAACCGGGCGTCGGTAGGTTCTGAAATATTTAATACGTTTGACCAAAAACGAAACCCACGCTCACGCTCTTTTCTTTCCAGCTATTGGACGGTTGTGTGAAAAATGCGACGGAAAGTGTGTCATCTGCGATTCGTATGTCCGGCCATGCACTTTGGTAAGAATTTGTGATGAGTGCAACTACGGTTCGTACCAGGGTCGATGCGTCATTTGCGGCGGTCCAGGCGTATCTGATGCATACTACTGTAAAGAGTGTACGATTCAGGAAAAAGACGTAAGTCATATATGCCGGATTATCGGAAATCAAAATGGAACCAACATGCTAATTTGTCTCATTTCCCTTCCAACAGCGCGACGGATGCCCAAAGATTGTGAATCTTGGCAGCTCAAAGACTGATCTATTCTATGAACGAAAAAAATACGGTTTCAAACGATAGGGGTAGAATAGCATACTTTCAAGCTTAAGCTAAGATTCACCAATAATAAATAATCAGAAACAGCTATTTGCGGCACCTATGCTACCATGTCTTGTACTTCCTCCTTCTTCTCATTGAGTGTGCCAGTCCGCGGTATAAAGGCGTCGGTGTTCGATGAAAATTGAAGTACTTTTCGTTATTGCCACGTGTTACCTAGAGGATCTTATCACTCCTCCAACAAGCAGATAGAAATCAATTAGAGTGTCTGCCACTATCTAGAGCAATGTTCTGTGTCTTATCGATACAGATGATCGTCATTTCAATTTTTCTCCTCTTTCGATTGACGGATTGGCTCCACACAAAAAACGGTTTCCGACAGGCTAGTAGTTCTTCCACCAAGTTCGTTACAATTGACATACACTTGTGGTAGGATGGAGCTTAATATTTAAATAAAATAAAATCATTTTTGCATTTCAGACCAATTGGTGTGTTTTTTTGAAATGCTGTCTGGAGCAGAGTTTGTGCTTTCACCCATTGGCGTGACAAAAATAGTATCATTGGTAAGAACAGTTGAAGCATAGTAAATTGTAAAGAATTTCCTTTTTTCGATTAAAGTGTGGCACTATTGTTTAGCTATGCATGGTCATTGCCGGGATGATTTTCATCACTGCCGGCGATTGCAGCGAATCAAAAGTTTGGTGAGTACTGCATGAAGGTAGCTAGAAACTATCTAACTGCTAAAACCTAATAGTGCCATTTAAATAATACCAGGGCGGCCACTTATATCACGGTTACCACCGGAAGCGCTGTATTCACGATGGTTTCCTACTCCTGCTACGCATTGGATTTAGTAAAGTCTGAAACGAGCCTAAAAACACAACACATCACGGTGTTGGCGATATCTTACGTCGTTTTCTTTATCTTGCTCATCGTTTCCGTTATTACAATGACTCAATGCTCACATTCGCTGCAGGCCATTCAAAAAGTTCCTGAAGTAATAGACAGAAAGATGAACAACACACTTTCAAGATAAAAACTTACGTTCAAACTACTTTTACTTCAAGCCTCTTACCATAGTGGCCGCCGTGCTTTTGGCCCTCTGTGGCACGGTTTTATTTCTTCGCTGGCGTGCAACTGTGCAACCGGAAGATCCCCAAGAACTGACCAACACCGAAAGACGCAGGACCGAGAGTCAATTCGAAGACCATCAAATAACCCTCCCGCGGAAGTCAGTCATGGTGTAACTCTTTATATTTAATAAGTAAATTTGTATTTAACATCAGCTCAAATCAAGAACAATGGCTTCATCGCGCACCACCTAAAACTCGTACATTTTGTTTTCATTCCATACTGATAGAAGTATCCGATATACCCAGGT